>NC_135499.1:207299564-207465036 GCF_052857255.1 Amblyomma americanum
CGCTCAGGCGCGGATATCTGACATGGACAGATATCTGCCCCTGCTCGCGCCTGCGCGCGCGTCGCGCTTTGCGCATGCGCAGAAAGGATCCAGCGTACGCCCGTGCGCGTAGGCGCTCCGCTGGTACGCGTAGGATGTGTCCATCGAGTTGGGGCTTTAGTTCTCCTCCGCGAGGATAAGGCGCCGCGACACATGTGGAAGACGGGGAGGATCGTCGAAGCGATCCACGGAAGAGATAACAAAGTCCGAGCGTGTGTTGTGAAGCAGCCCAACGGATCCACATTGCGAAGGCCGGTGCAGCTTCTCTGTCCCCTCGAGTTGTGTGTGTAGTGCTGCCACTGCTGGGGCCGGGAGGTTGTTGTGTGTCCTCTCTTTTTTGGGGGTAGGGAGCGTGCGTCTTCCACGAACGGCATCGTTTACTAGTGCCTGTGTTTCTCGTCGCCCGTGTGCCCTCCTTTTAGTTTGTGTGTGTGTGTGGGTGCGTGTGCGTGCGTGTATGCGTGCGCGCGCGCGCGCGCGCGCGCGCGTGTGTGTGCGTGTGCTTGTGCGTGTGCGTGTGCGTGTGCGTGTGCGTGTGCGTGTGCGTGTGCGTGTGCGTGTGCGTGTGTGTGTGTGTGTGTGTGTGTGTGTGTGTGTGTGTGTGTGTGTGTGTGTGCGTGCGTGCGTGCGTGCGTGCGTGCGTGCGTGCGTGCGCGTGCGCGCGCGCGGGGTTCTATTGGGGACCGGAGCAGTGCAAGGACGCTCCCAGTTTTTGGAGCGCTGGTGTCTGGCCCGGGATCGGGTTTCGAAGGCGGCGCCCGGGAGGCGAGTGTGGCAGCGAAACAGCCGGGTGCAGTTGAAAGCGGCCGGGCCCTTCGGACTCTCGGCAAGACAGTGGCTTCTGTGACGGCAAATAAGAGAGACGTTTGTGTCGGGTGTTCCGTCTGACCACTCTGTGAATCCGGAAAGTTGATACAGTTTTCCTTGTTTGTTCTTTAAAGAATGCGTCTCCGAGTCGTCACTGTTTCCTGAATATCCACCGTCGCACGATTCGACTCTCCCACATTTCACAACATGGGGATCGGCTGCTTACGAGAAAGACGCGGGTTGGATCCCTGCCGCGGCGGTCGCGTTTCGATGAAGGCGAAATGCTTGAGGTCCGTTTACTATACGATGTCAGTGTACATTAAAGAACCCCATGTGGTCGAAATTACCCGGGTCCCTCCATTACGGCTTCCTTTATAGCCCGAGTTGCTTTGGGACGTTACACCCCGTCAACCAAACCAAACCAATTCATATATTGCCTTCTTAAAGGCTGTTATGTTACAGTGAGCAAGCCAGCCGATTTCAGTCAGGGTTAAAGCGAATAAACTTTTACAGGTAATGGTGAAGAGCAAACTGTGGAGGTTAAGGCTGGTTGCAAGTGATATATGATTGCAACGTATCCGAAATTAACTAATTGATGTTTACACTTTATAGTAAATCAGTACTCTTTCGCACAGAGCACACAACTTGCTCAACATTCAGCATAGTTCTTTGCATGGACGACTAACTGCAATTATTTTCAGTGCCACCGGGCTCGTACTGCCTCTAGAACTGAGCTCCTTTCACATTGAGTTTGTGTTAGCTGCTTACGAAACGCCAGAAGCAAAGAGCACGGACCCGCGTCACAATGACGCGAAATTTACGCACGCATTCTGCCCATAAATAGCGAAAGGAAGGAAGAAGGAATCTTGCTTGCATTAAATGTGTTGCATTCTGCTTTATCTGGTGCCAACGTAAAGTCAGCTTATTAAGGGAGGCGGCCTGTTTCTTTTGTACGGCGAACCGCAATGACTCGCTTTGTGAGCCGTGAACAGATGCGTCCGGGGTCATTAGAGTGCGTTCTTCAAATAGTGCGTCGTCGTTCATTCGCTGCACGCTTCATTGAATCACGCGTTCCGATTCATTGCCTTTGACTGGAGAACTCCGTTTTGTCGGAGCGGCACAGTTCTCTTCAGATTCGTTCTCCTGGCGCATTCATTAGGGCGATTCTTTTGTCCGGTTTGTCGGCAGCCGCTAATGCTGAAAACACCACGCTGTTGCGCATGAGTAATGAACCTATTTGAAAAACGAAATAAAGAAGCAAAGAACTAAGGGGATCATTACTGTTTCATTTTTCAGATTACCGCAGACGGAGTTGAGGTTGGCTTTAGTACATACATATCTTATTTGTACAAGCACTTGAAAACACTTATTACTCTGACTATATATTGGCCAACTTCCGTTTCAAACGATTGCAAGAATTCTGAGGCAGTAAAAGGCAGAGAGCACTAGCGTGCATTCTTCGAAGCTAGGGTGTTCTCGTTTTTTACTGTGTTAGCAGAATAGTGCTCTTTCCACGAAAACTTCCTGGTGCCTATGCGATGTGTGTGCGTGTGTGCGTGCGCGCGCGCGCGTATGTGCAGTGTGTTTATGTGTGCGTGCGTGCTGCGTGTTTATGCGTGCGTGTGCGTGTGGCAGCGCGTGTGTGAGTCGAGTCTCCAACTCCTGAGACACCCTCCGGAGAAAGCATCTTCCAGTGGATGCACCTCCAGGCGCCCGCCGTCAAAGATGCATCTCCCACCCACGTTCCTGTCGCTACCGCCGCCTTCCGCCCACCACAAGTGATGCAACATCGAAACGATGCAGCGACTGCGAAATAATGTCGCCACCCACATACATCATACAGAAGCTCCGCCCACCTACGCACCTGCACCCTCCATAAGGCCTCTCCCTCCAGCCACATTCACCCCGCAGAAGGTTCTACTCGCCAGAAGCGCACGCAGCAGCGGAAGGAAAAAAACCGCGGTAAAATCAAATTTAAAGATGCAATGGGGAGGCGATCAATGTATGGGAAGCGAAATGCAATACCAATGCTGATAACGCAGATTTCTTGCATCGCACAGTATGAACGCTGGTAAGTTTTTGTTTTTAAGTTATCGTGACTGAAATGATTTAAAAGTACAATGTTTGAATCATAACAAGCAGAATTCACTTCCTCTGGCATATCCGCGTTGTGGACGTGCACAGAAGCGTTTTGGTTTGCAGACCCGCTTTCGCCGCCACCAGCAGCTGGCCCAGCACCAACCTCGCTCTCGCCCACGCAGCCTTCGTCGCAGCACTGCCCGCCTCGGCAGCCCCTGGTCACCACAATGTGGAGGTCCGCGGTCACATTTATTGAGGGCTGCCGCAGATGAGATAGCGTGGAGCGCCGGCGGCAGCGTCCGGCCCTGGCCAAGGTCCCGAGTGTTCTCACCAGCGCGTGCTGGTGACATTTCGTCCTTTTCGGCACTGCGCCACTGCCAGCCGCGCGGGTCGCTACAGGTTCAAGATCCGCAAACTAAATGCATAACATTTAAATCATGAGAAACATGGTGAACGTTTAACGAGACAAGGTAGAGTTTAAGGCACTCTTGCACTGTAAAGTGTTCTTGTTCACAACTCCGCCACCTGTCGGAAAGAGCTATCTTGTCCGATTGGCTATTTTCACGACCTGGGGGCAGATTAGTTTATCCAACATGGCGAAGCTACGTAGAACTGCTTACAGTGTCAGCCTATGTGGAAGTGCACTCGTTTTAAAATTTCAGGGTAAACTCACACTTGTTCATAAATAATAACAGCCTCGTGTGGGCCAAACAGCCCCGTTTGTCGACTGCGTAAAAGGATAAACAAGAAATAAGGAAGAGAGGTACAAAAAAGAAGAGATTTTTGTGAATTGCGATATCTTAATATCTGAACTCACTTGTTTTTGTCGGTTTTGCTGCATTTTTTTATGCTTTTGATTTATAGCCTATTTCACACAAAATTCTGCATTTGACCCCTCTTCAGAATGCCTCTGTTGAGGCCTGAAAGGTATTTTTAAATAAATAAATCGCTGTCCGGTGTTTGCAAACCTCCGGTGTGAAGACGCAGCGCTGGATGGGCGACGTGCTTCTGGATGAAATTTCAAATCCATGGCACTGACGGAGAAAAATTTTATAAATCTGACTACTCACAGAACTCGAAGCGCAATGTTTCGTATTACGCATCATAGGAAAGCAACACCCAGTGAATGTCATGCGGCATATCAAGAAAACAAGTTAGAAAATTTTATCAGTCAGTGAGACCTCGGTTTCAACTGATAAAGGTTCTCCATTTTGCTATTTTTATTGTCCATAAATTTTATTAACCAAGTGCTACTTTAAAGGTGAATATAAATTTCTAATCATGTGCGCAAGTGAAAATGAAGAACAAGGTCACCTTTTCGGGTGACGGAGCAATTAGCAGCACCTTGCGCACTCAGTTTGTTGGTGAGCAGTTTATGGAAGGCGCGTATAGAATGTAAGGATACTAAATGCAGTTCTATTTGTTCGATCATATTCGGTTCCTACCAACCGCCCGTGCGACTGTCTAAATCTAGCGGCAGCTAGAGATGGTATGGGACAAGAATTAAGGGCGAAAAAAAAACTGAAGTCCATTGAGGTACTACTCGAACAAAGCTTTACCGCACTAATTTCTCCTGTGCGTGTTGGCCGCCTTCCCTGCAGCGGCCATTCTCCTCTGTTCATACATCTTGGCAGCTGAGTGCGTTCTCTGTACATATATACACATCAGACTTGTCGTATCAGTAGGGGAGGCATAAAATGCGTGCATTGTACCTAAGCGGTCGAGCGTTGCATTCTTTATAAGTTCATTGTAAATTATGCGGGTCTCGAAGACGTCTCAATTATGATTACAATGCTCAAAACAGTCTTCTCTGTGCCTCAAATTTAATCCACGTGAAACGCGAACAGCGGGAACGCGATACCTGCGGTGCATTCTACAGGTATCTGTGGTATCCACACAGTTCCGGCCTAAACACTGGGGTGCCGATGCACTGTACTCTGACAGAGGAATTAAAATGCTGCACTTTGTCATCTAAGTGACGTGCCTTTACGGTGGTTACGAAACCTCGCTCAAACGCAGCCACTCAGGTGCTATGGATCAATTTTCGACTAGAAGCACAAGAATACGGCAAAATAGCTCGAAAAGAGGATATTAGTTTCAAAGGTCAGTCGCTTTTAATTGGAGCCTTCATTATGAACGGGCGAAGATTTAAAAGTTGCTCCTGTTTTCCTTATTAATACTGCGGCTTTGGCATCGCGCCGGCGCGCGTTAATTGAATTGCTCGAACAAGAGGAAAATAGAGCAGAATTTCCGGCTGCTAATCCAGTCCAGAACAATGGCAGCGTATTGTAGGGAGACAGAACAAAGGCCACAAAGGCCTTTCATTTGTGTGCTACACTTAGTTAAAAAGTGGGCACTCATTACAAAGACAAAGTCCAGCTTTCCCCTGGATATCACCTTTCGCTATGAGGCAGCTATGGAATATATTAGATACTGTGGTGAACATACTGATACAAATGGACCAATGTTCTGATGCGTCACAAAATCTTTATTTAACACTTTGTCCTGCGCTCACAACGAGTAGTATAGACTGCCATGGAAAGCCAATGGGTGCGTTTTTCACAATAGGTAGCCCAAAACTACAAGCACCCCGGGGGTTGAGAGGGTTGGGGGGAGGGTATCTTTGGATATATTAATTATTATGGTAAGTCTCACAATATGCGAAAAAACTGCGTTTATAAACGGATTACTGTTGAAAAATGGGCTTGTGCAGAAATTTCGGTTACGTTTACAGAAGCCGACATTACGCCTCTGAAGAGAGATGAACGAATATTCGGGTTCTTGTGACCTGCAATAGTATTATTTGCGATATATAATAAGACGCAATGTTGTAAGAGTTATGATGAATATCGCAACTTGTTCATTGCGTCCACGTGCCAGTGTACTGCCCCGTGCGCCTACTTGACTCATCGCATGCAGCCGTGAGCTCGAACCAACAAAAGGGATGAGCTTTTCTACACTGGCACCCCTTAGTCGGCCGACTTCAGAAATTAATTTGGAGTAACACGGACAATTGAGCTAGTTGGTACATCTTTGAAAACTTTCAAAACCGCTGCGACAGGGGACACAAAGAGAAAGACACAAAGGACAAGCGCTTGTCCTTCGTGTCTTTCTCTTTGTGTCCCCTGTCGCAGCGCTTTCGAAAGTTTTCAAACTTCAGATATTCCAGCCGACGCGCGTGCGTGCGTGCGTGCGTGCGTACACACACACACACACACACACACACACACACACACACACACACACACACACACACACACACACACACACACACACACACACACACACACACACACACACACACACACACACACACACACACACACACACACACACACACACACACACACACACACACACACACACACACACACACACTCGAGCGCGCGTGTGCACAGGTGCTATCGGCGTCAAATGAAATGCGAACAGCAGAGCGCGTGGCCAAAGGCCTATTTTACGCCGTCCGTCGGTCTTCATAAGAGATAGGCGCGCTCTTCCGGTTTGCGATAGTTTTTCTCCTGTTTTCTTTGACGTTCATCTTCTCGCGTTTCCATTGGAGCGCCGTATTCATAGTTTCCACTGATCGCAAATTTCGCTGCCCGGCATCGCTGGCGGTAGCGGCTGCGGTCCGCGTGGGTGAAGCGAGCGTTATTGGTTCTTAGCTCCTGAGCCTGCAGTACTTTGATCTTGCTTCTATCGTCGTCCTGTTATCAGCGCCTGGCTGCGATGCGAACAGTGAAAAGTCCGATCGGGGTGCCGTCTGTATCCAACGGGGCCGTTGCTGAGTCGCTTGTTTCTGCAGTGAGCAGACTTTATCGTCGTACCACCGTACAGCCACTGGAAATGTGGCGCTCCAGTGGCAAATAAAAAAAACGAACATTAAATAGAACAGGATCAAAACTATAGCAAACCGGAATAGCGCGCTTATCTCATATGACGACAAGCAGACGGAGCATA
Organism: Amblyomma americanum; assembly: GCF_052857255.1. Taxonomy (NCBI): domain Eukaryota; kingdom Metazoa; phylum Arthropoda; class Arachnida; order Ixodida; family Ixodidae; genus Amblyomma; species Amblyomma americanum. The sequence goes on from NC_135499.1 coordinate 207,306,447, forward strand.
ATAGACCTTTGTCCACACGCTCCGCTGTTCGCATTTCATTTGACGCCGATAGTACACATGCACCAAAGGACACTGCGGTGGTTACTTAGCCAGGAACACAGCCCGAAAACTAATCTCTCTCACCTCTGTCACCTATCACTACGATATATATCACCTTCTGTCTTCCCATGAGTCTCGCCTGTGCACGTGGCTTTTGCACTGAGGACAATTAGATGTTTAGTGCCGTTGAGATGGATCGTACCTATAATAGCACATATTTAATGGATTAATGTTGAATCTCAAAAGAATGAAATGAAAACTCTTCATAATATGCGATGTTATTGGTGCAGTACAAAACAATTTCGAAAAAAAAATTTGAAAGGAAGACTTCGTTTTTTTTTTCTTCTCCTCCATGTTTACCTGCTTCTTAGGCTTGCTCTCAAACCCTCTGGTGATTTAGGTTATTTTTTCTAAGCACTTTCTATAGGGCGAAGCGATGAGGCCCGTTCCGCTTGTGAGGATAAGCTAGTGAGTGATACGGAGGCAGTTATAAAAGTCACTTTAGTACACCGGTTACGAAAGAAGATAGAATGTCCGTAGGCGGAAATCTTTCCTTCGCATTAACTGGAAAGCAGCTAGCTTCCGGACTGCCCACTCAGTAGTTACATCGCAATCTTCTTCTTGGAAGTATCTTAGTCGTCTTCCTGGTTGGCCCAACAAAAGAGGTGCGTAACAGCTTTTACGTAACTGTAAAAAAATATATTGATTTTTTCATGCAGTGAAATACATTTACGAGTATCTTTCAAATATTGTTCAAACGTATAATCCTGGAATGCTATCTATTTTCTGTTATCGTCTTTTTGTCACCAGTCGGGTTTGGGATGACGAAACACTTTTTCCTTTTGCTGATTGAATTTAGACAATGTAAATTAAAGTTTAGCGATCAGCCGTTAGCAGGTTGTTCTTCGAGAATCGTCCTGTTGATTGAAAATTTAGGAACATATCACGCCCGATGGCTGTTTCTGAGATTTTTAAGAGCCGCTTTGCAGGTTATCCAGTGTGCCCTAAAAACGAAACAATAATCCCTTGCCCGCAAGGCTCTGCTGTAATGGAGGGAAATGCTGCATGCTTCACGTCATCTACCTTCTCTCAGTGTCCAATAAACAAGTCATAAATGATCAATGCGATACATGCGGCTGGTTATGAGTTAGCCGATTGATTTCCACGTGGCACACCGTACTCCGTCTACACTCACGCGATCCAATCCAGCAATAAGTGCGCTACGCCTCACCCCCTCGATTTTTCTTGGTGACCGCGGTTTCCCTTTTGCCGTACATCGCCTCCTACCGATTCTCTCTCTCCCTTGCCTCCTATCCACTTCCATCTGTCCATGTTGCCTCCTCCGAGGCTTCACACAGCGCTAACTCCGGACACTTTTTGCTCTGATGAGGGTTATAATGCTAATGCGTTAAAACGAAGCCGTTCCACTGGCTCGGTTCCACAAAGCAGGTTCCCACGACACGTTACAGACAAAGGAAACAGGTGAACCACGCAAATATGCACAACCCGCTGCCCACCACTGCTGCGGCGTCACCCGATCGGGGCGTGATCGATCGAAATATGAGTAATAAGCGCACTTTGATTTGAACCAGCCGTCCGCATGTATTGGTGAAAGTGTTTGGATGCTGTCATCAAAACAGTCTCTGCATGCACGCCATGCTCATTCACCATATTCTGAATTGAGCGAGGAAAAAACTGGGTTTCTAGCCACAAAATTCGATCAATCAGTCAATGAATATTTCAAGATCTGTTCCTGGATGTTAAAGGTTGCTACAAAGACAAGAAGAGTTACATCGACTATCGAAAGTAGAGGCAGCACCACTGCAGCCGGACACGAGCGCTGTAAAATAAAAGAATCGGAGGTGCCGTCAAAGCAACTAAGTACAGCAGACAAATAACAACTGGTCTGAAATCGTTGGAGCTCATTGTGGCACCCACGCAAGGCGCGGCGCTTTCATAACGCCGAATTGAAGGCGGGGCCCAAATATGGCTCTATTTTGTCTCCATCGGCTGACTTCGCATTGCCTTTATTGTACGTGCTTTGCGACGACGACAACAACAACAACAAAAGAGCAGTCATCTAGTTACGCAACGCTGCTTTCATCAGTAAGGCTACAGGTCCTTATTTAGCCCACGCTGCAAGTAGATTGCAGAAACAGGACACGGGGAAAGTATTCTGATATATTACGGAAGATAACATTACCATGCCGCAAAAGCCATATTTTTACCCCAATACGCCTATTTTTGAAATTTTTTGAAATTGTTCGTTGATACACACGGTATGTTACGAAAGAGAAGAGACAAAAGGTTGAAGAAAGGTACAAGAAATATCCGCTCTTCTTGAGCCGTTATCTTTCACTTGAGGGTCTTGGTGAAACAAACACGTATAACCTTATTCCCGTACCTTCCAGCACTTTTTGTATCGTTCTCGGGTTAATAATAATAATAATAATAATAATAATAATAATAATAATAATAATAATAATAATAATAATAATAATAATAATAATAATAATAATAATAATAATAATAATAATAATAATAATTGGTTTTTTTGGGGAAAGGAAATGGCGCAGTATCTCTCTTATCTCTCGTTGGACACCTGAACCGCGCCGTAAGGGAAGGGATAAGGGAGGGAGTGAAAGAAGAAAGGAAGAAATAGGCGCCGTAGTGGAGGGCTCCGGAATAATTTAGACCACCTGGGGATCTTTAACGTGCACTGACATCGCACAGCACACGGGCGCCTTAGCGTTTTTCCTCCATAAAAACGCAGCCGCCGCGGTCGGGTTCGAACCCGGGAACTCCGGATCAGTAGTCGAGCGCCCTAACCACTGAGCCACCGCGGCGTTTAATAATTTCAGTACACGATAGAAGTCGAGATATGGAGAGAAGATGCTCGCACGGAAAAGAAGGCACGCGCTACAACGGCACTTTAGCGTAGTTGCCAGGCACACTCGAAAACCGGGACACATGTTCTTACTCTGTGCTGCGAAGCATTGAAGCGACTCGAGCACGCGGTGTGAAGACAGGACGCGGGCTCTTGAATCGCTGCTCTCCTCTCTTCCACATAGCGCTTACTACAGAGCTAGATATGTAATCATCGTTTCCCACTGTTTTTGTGGACATGCACGGGCACAACATATAATTAGGAACCTCCCACCTTCCACTCGCTAAGACTTCAGCAGTTCCCGTTTTCCAACAAAGTCAAAGGCCCTGCAACTTATCGCTGACTCATCCGAATTTATGCACTTAAAGTTGATGCTGTACTTTTTTTTTCAAAATGTCTTTTTGGCGACGCGTTTATTAGATTAGTATTTCTGAAAAAAAAATCTGGTTTACAAATTTAGAACGCATTGTTTCTTTTGTTCAAAAGCTTGGATCGGTAAAATTACCCGTGAAATGATATCATTCTAGTGCAATACAAAATCAATAGCCAAAGCGGATCGGAAAAATAAAACGAACTTAATATCTAGTTTGACTGCGCTCAGTCAAACCAAATACGATGTTCAAATAAAAACTAACCCGTGTCCTCGATCTGTCTGTGAAAAACAAAAAAATAAAACATACGTCACTCATAACTAGATAGGAGGCAGCGCACGTGTATTTTAGACTATTTCGGCTCCTGCCTCAACACGAAAAAAACAAATTCAACATGAATAACACTTCGTGAGCGCTAGAAGCCAGGCTAGTTACTGCAAAATTGATAAGGGCTGTTGTTGGCTCAAAGTTGTTTTGAAATGCGCTACTTTACCGACAAGACAGTTTTTCTGTCCTTTCTGCATTAGTCCGCGAGAATGCAAAAGCGCCCTTTTGTCCCCAACGCTTTTCCGCGGATGCTTCGTGTAACGACAAAGATCGATACCAATCTTGCGCCTTCGCTTGTATGCCTAGACACTGCACATAAGCTCCAGGACATCGCTCAACCTCGTTCCTCTTTTATCTCTCTCCTGACAGAAGGCGTGCGCTGTCAAGAAAAACAATGGAATGGAAAATAGCACGCGGTAACTGCTTTGTTTCCAAGCACAGGTCCACGTGCGACCAACATTTGGCGCTGATAACGCCCGTTGCAGAAAAAGAACAGAGGAAATGTCAAAGGCATCGCCAAAGGGGTTCGTTTGAGAGAAACACGTGGACTCGTGAGGTTCTTTCGCTTTCTTATCCCTATAAATAGCAGCGCTGCGGGCCTTGAATAAACTCACCTCTAGCCTTTATTTATGCATGCTAGGGACAGGATCACAACATGCTACAAGCACAAGTCCAGGATTCTTGGACATCATTTTTTATCGTGAAGCAACTGTGGAATATTGTAAGGGACTGTTATGGAAATATTGAAGGCAGTGGTCGATTATTTTGATGCGAAGCAAAGACTTTCTTTAAAGTTTGTCCATTGCTCGCATTGAGTAGTTAAGACTGCCACAGGAAACCAATGGGGAATGTTTTGGGTGGAAATAAAGGTGTTATGGTGGCAACAAAATGCAAACCTGCCCAGCTGAGATCTCCGGATATGTTGATTGCTATAGTGCAATCTTAAGATTTATGAAAAGGTTGCGTTCATGACCAATTTCTGTTTGAAAAATGTGCTTGCCTGGAATTTCTGGGTATGATAAGCAACCTCAAATATGGGATTTGAGGCATAAAGCCTTCATACTGTTGTGTTTTCTTTAATTATTGCAGCGTTGATCACAATGACTAATTCTTCATCAGGCACTTGTCGAGTTGTTCTTTTTGACACGCTCTTATTTTTTCCGCAATCTGGCGTATAGTTTTACCATAATTATACGACTTTAAATTTTACCAACCTACAAAGAAGCGACATAGCAACTCGCGTTCGTTTATCTTTCACTGATTAATTCAGAAGGGCGAAGCTATAGAACTCGGGAAACTCCCCATATATGTCTGATGCCAGTGGTCACGCAAAAGGCGGAGAGCTTTGTTGTGAAGGTGGCGCCGACGTAACTGCACCCCGTGACGACAGCCTCGCACTTTGCTGCAGAAGCATGGGCTGCGGCTAGTGTGAACAGCTGCGGGATGGCGAACATTTTAGTACATTCTTTATTCATCCAGCGATGTCACACATTCATCCAGGATGAAGTACATTGCCCGCCAACCTTGCGCGCTCATTGTGTCTCGGAGTCTTAGACACCTCCGCCAGCGATGGCTTGAAACAGCTCCGCGCGCATGATACGGTTCAAGGTTGAAAGGACTTCTTAACTGGGGGCTGCACTGGAAAGTCATCGATTAAGACGCCGTTCCACAAGCACTGGCTTTCCAGCTCCGGAAAAAAATTAAAAAAAAAAACACGCGGAGAACTAAGCTGCCTTCTAATAAGTACCTAAAAATATAGAAAACGAAGAGGGGAAAAGAAAAAATTTGAAAACCCCACGCGGTGATTTTTCTGCCATATTTGGGCAGAGTTTGCGTTACCTTCTTTGCGTTCGAGGCATGGTTCAGCGTGTTTATTAGACGATAATACAGGAATCCAGTAATGTAGGCGGTGAGCTACCGGAAGCTACGTTTGAAACGTATGCGAAGCGACTATTCGTATGGCTGATGCCTTCTTGGTACCGCATAAACCTTCTAAACGGGCCCCAGTCAGTGCCGATTTGCAAAATGCTGTTGCTCAAATCCCTCAAATGAGAGAGTCCTGTTCGAAGCTCATGACAAGGGCGGTGCGGAAAGAGCTTACTGCTGAAGCAGTGCAGTTTCATAAATGTAAATGTATTCATAGCATTCCATCCGACGATTTGTAGCCGCGTTTTAGCACCGTCAGGATCGATACCCTAACTCGAGTTCATTTGAGTGCCGAGGAGCGGCTTGAAGTCTTCAGCATGTGTCGAACGGGTATTGCACAACCTCTGAGGTTATTTAAAACTTTGCAGACCAACTTATACCCCTGTCGTCCATTCTTCGTTGACGAAGTGCTGCTTAGCACTCTTAATGCCGTTTCGCAGCGATGAATTTTTCTCTAAAAAAATTCCGATTTTAACATGTGCGGTCATTGCTTCCATTAGCGGCCGACTTTATTAACGTCATCGGAAAGAATTCCTGTGTTGTAACTGGTTGGGTTATATATGCATCACGTACACTTAAAAAAATAAGCTAAACTAAGCTGGAAATCACACGCAAATCACACTGCCACCCTAACCCCTCGAAAACATCGCTGCCCCACCTGAAAACACTCGCACCCCCAAAAAGTTAAAGCCAGGAAAAGCTTTCTTTTCTTGGATATTTAACTACTGTTTATTTTAGGTTAGAAAGATGAACCTTGTCATCTGTCCTCTCTGTTTTCGTTTTATTCCTTAGGCTCAAACATCAAAGACTACTGAATTAACGAGCGCACGCCACTATACCGCTACATCGCTAAGCCTTTTTTTTGTGTGTGTTTCTCCCCGAGGTATACGACTTGAGAAAGTCCACATGTCCCCATCGGCCCATGTCCAACAGACCTGATAAAAAAAAACAGCAAATTCAATTAACTGCCTTTCAAGTTGCTAGGGCTCAAATGTTGAGGTGAGTTCGTTGTTAAGACAGTTAAACACCTTTGCTTGTGTGTACATCTGTTTGTGGCCTGGTATGTGTGCGCGTGTGTGCGTGCGCGCGCGGCTGAGTTAGCACTGAAACGCCTGGTGCCCGGTAACTTCATCAGACCTCGTTTTAAGTCTTATTCTTACAGTTATGCCGCCAAAATGCAACAGACCACGAATAATCGCTTCTTCAAGCACTAAAGTACACGCCGTTAGCCCAAAAAAGAATAAGTTTATCAGGTTAATGCGATTTTGAACAAAGCAAAAAAGCCCTAACTTACGCAACGCCAAATCTTCAAAACTAAAGGTCAGCGTAGCAGTGGCGAAAGCGCCTTCGCGGCTATTGAGAGTTTGGCGACAGAGGGCACCAGGGCAGTATAGATGGCTGGGAAGCAAGGAAACCACCTTTCACAGCGACACCTGTGTGAGCACTGCTGGGCGAAACCATGGCGTCGTCGTCATGCACGCACACGCTGGTGATGGACGGCCTATTATTAGATACGAAGGGCGTTCGGAAAGACAACTGCGGCGAACCATTACCGACCGACACGCCTTCTTTACACCGATCAGGCACCCAAACTCCTACTCCCCCCCCCCCCCCCCCCCCCCCGCCTTGCACACACACGCACACAAACACCCCACCACTGATTACTGCGTCTTGGTTTAGATGAGTCAAAACAGGACAGCACACGGCTGAAGACGACAGGACGGTATGATCGTACCGACGTCTATTTTTCCTGCGGTGTCCCGTTTGGCACATTTAAACCACGATGAGCCTCAACCAACTAGCCTAACAAATTCTCTAGGACTACCTATTGCACAGGGTTGTCCTGACGCTCTCAGCAAAAATATATAAGTAGAGCTTATCCTTGCGCTAATGTGGATGAAGCGGTATAAAAGTAATACGCATTCCACACCTCTACCCAGAGTTACTGAATACTCCGAGGTATTTCTCACCGGAATGTTGAGTTGGGCGAGTTGATAAAGGTCCATCTTTCTTACTTTCCGTCATCTTTTTAGACTGTTCAATAAGTATTTCTCAACAACCCAGCTGTCACTCAAATTGGCATCAAACGCCCGGCTGATTTTTCTTTTCTGTGTTATTTATACCGCGGGAATATTTTTCAAGGAACAAATTCATAGCACTGGACTCATCGTTGCCCCACGTTATCCACGCCGCATCTGTCAATATTACAGTGACTCACTCGAGAAGTACTGTCGCGTGGGCGAAAAGAGAAAAAACACAGGAAGGAGAAAGAAAGCGATAAAGAACGAGGAGAGAAAGAGAGACGTTCGCCTTCCTAGGGTTTATCGAAATAATTTGTGATATCCACAAAGATTCGATCCTGAATACGAGTTTTTCGAACTCGAAGGGGACCGCGAAATAGCTCGATATATAGATAATTCGATATATAAAACAATGTCAATAGATGAGCTTATCTGAATGATGGATATGTACAGCGCAAATAAAGACGAGGACAGAAGAAAGACACATGGAACACATGAGCGCTGACTTGCAACAGTTTATTTTGGAAATTCGGATTAGTATTTATTGCTGAAAAATCAGGCAATTATCACACATGCGAAGTAGGTGACCCATTCATATGTTGGCGCAAATATAACAGCTCCTTACTAGTAATAGCAATAGATGGCTTGGCCACGCAGGACCCACCCAACCGGTCTATCTTTTCAGCCTCTATTATCTCTCGACTGAGTTGCAACGGTTTTTGGCGATAACAGAGCATTCTTGGTAAGCAGGCTGACACACAAACGCTTCATCTGAATCGCTATCATTTTCATCTTAACCGTTTTTTTTTTAATTTCCTACAGTGTGCGTCCAGAAGCCCTCCTCGCCGTTCAGACACACTATTGCAATGCTCTCGGAGGCGGTTGTTCAAACATCTACCGCTTTGTCCTACATAGCTCTTCCCACATTTCAAAGGGTTGCTGTAGACAATCGAATGCGTACATTCTACGAACTTTGTTCGGTGCTTCTTTCTGCAGTTCTGATTCTTTAAATCACTGGGTCTGGACAGTGTGCACAATTTTTGTAGCTTATCGGGGGAAGAGAAAATAACTTTTACGTTCCCTCGTTAGCCGATCTTTTTTAGGCGATGAGACAGCCCATGAATGTACGGGATCGCAGCAATCCTTTTTGTTGAAGGCGGAAGTGACGTACGAGCCTTTGTTGAGCACAGGCGCTTAAGAACGGTTTCCACGACACTGATCAAAACATGAGTAGGGTACCCCACGGCTCTGAGACGAAGGATCTGTTCACTGAAGCTAGCAGCCATTAGCTCAGGACTAGATTTACAAAGCGCATTTTTCAAGCATAAACCTAAAATTCCCCTCTTTACCAGTTCGGAATGTGCGGAGCCGAATGGAAGCAGTGGCTTGTTAGCGCGTGGCTCGTACTTCCAGTAGATCTGTGCGTTACGAAATAAAAGCCTGATATCCAGAAATCGAATACTGTCGTCAGAACGCATCGCATGCGTTAATTCTAGAGGCGACAAGCCTGCACGTAAGAAGGTCAGTGTGTTAGTAGCTAGTACTTCAAAAAAGTCCAAACTGGCTGCCTGCCAAATTTCAAAGTAACCAAGATGTTTAGGTATGTTGATGATTCTCTAATATTCCTTGACTGCAGTTCGGACTCTTTTGAAGTACTCGCTACTAACACACTGACCTTCTTACGTGCAGGCTTGTCGCCTCTAGAATTAACGCATGAGATGCCTTCAGACGACAGTATTCGATTTCTGGATATCAGGCTTTTAAACTACTACAGACGATCAGAAGGTAAAAAGGTGACGTTATAACGCACTGCGATGATGTCCACATAAGCATGTAATCATGTGCATGCAGCAGCTATGCTCTGTCTCGCACAAGCACTCAGGCCGTAAAGGTCGTGTAAAAGGAGGGACGGAATCGGGGCACGGGCACGCAGGAAGCGGCAATCTCGAAACGCACTTACTAGTCCACCCTTACAGACACCATCACGGCAAAAAAAATGGCCTAAAATTAAGCGAACAACTCTACCGCCCGTTTCTGCACATCGGTACCAGCTGCTTACACACACTAAAAACGTTACCCAGCCACTTCCGGGGAAAGAAACAACTGCAGAATTCTGCCCATTTTAATGGAATAAACTGGCGTTGTTTCTTTTTAGTGAATGCATCTTTAAGTCAACGCCTAAAGCCTTCCAGAAACTTAAGCGCCCACTGCCCTGTCTTAATCCTCTTTTCGCGGGAACAAATTTGTTGGGCGCGCCAACGCACTAAGTCTGGGGAGCAGATAAACAGCCATCCGTATTGTGCGGCTGATTATTTCCTGCTTTGAAGGTTAAGGCATGCGCCGCGTTTTTAGTAGCTTAAGCCTTGCACTCATGAAAGAAAGAGTTGAGTCAATGAACGTGGTTAGCCGTTCACAAACTCGGCAGCCAAAACGCTTCATTTGAGGCACCCGAGAGTAGGACTGCCATCAATTCATTACGGCCCGGGAAGGGGCAGAAAGCAAGTGATTGCGCAGCTTGTGGTGACAGCCTGCCTTCCAGCGACGACGTCATTTGTTAAAAAAAAATCACAGAAAGAAATACAAAAAACTGACCCCAGTAATACGGCTGAGATATAAATTCTAAAAATAGCGAAATGTGGTGAACAGGAAAAAAAAAAAACAGGCGCTACAAAGGCAAGAGAAGCATTAAATGAAGCGGAAATGACACGAAATGGGATTGTGTGGAAGCGCGTTGTGTACTTAACTCCGCTATATCGAGGGGCTTCTTTTACTAAGGGTGCTTCTGAGGCCTCCAGAACATACTGTTTGCAGCTGACAGCCGAGCTTATTTATGTGTAATCCCTCGTGGGTCGTGATTTAGACGTAGAGTGTTCTCAACAGCCCGAGTGAAGCAAAGATAGTTCAGCGTTCGCTACACAGCATCGCAACAGCTAGACGCTAAGTGGCCTGTAACCTGAAATGGGTGCCTAGCGAGCCGCCACACTTGCGGTGAAGTGCGCCGTAGATGTTTCCTTTCTTTTTCGCACACTCCATCTCCCCTCACTCAAAAAAACAAACAAACAGCGTCTACGCACGCGAAGACAGGCGTGTATAGAGGAACACTGGCCGAGATCTAAAAGGGAAAACAGTACCGTGGAAGCTACTTTTTCGCCTGGCATGATCCAATTCGGATTGCATGCGAGCAACGCTTTGGCAGGGGACAGAGCATTTGACGTGCATAATACATGTTACACAAACGGCGATAAAGAAAGTAAATAATAATGGGTACGAGGGAGAAAACAGAGAAAAATTTATTTCCCAAGCGCAGTCTGACGCGCTGCGGTTATGTTAGGTAATAACTGAAGCGCGACGCCGAATTGACGAAAAGTTCTTTCCCTTGACCTTATGTGAGTAGCACTGAAAGAATATTGTTATGCTTTTTGTTATGCTGGAAGCCATGACGTAAAAAAATCCAAGGACGACTACTCTTCTCCCTAACGCGAAATTTGAGCGCAGCTCTTGTCGGTGTTACAGGCTCTGTAGGCTCATTGTATTGCTTTGCTGGTTCATCGGCGCGTCTGGAGACTATATTAGTTCGATAGCAGTATTAGTTGATGAAGAAGATTTGCAATGCACAGCGCGAGAGAATTGGTATATTTGTGTCTATTAAAAAGTGTATTAATTCGATATCAGTATTAACAGAAGAAGACGACGATGTGCAATGCACACAGCGCGAGAGTGTGTTGCAGTTTAACACGCAACAACAACAACAATAACACGAAGCGTGATCGGCTGCGGCGGCAGCCTAGTGTTCTCTCTCTGTAGGCTCATTGTATTGCTTTGCTGGGTCACCGGCACGTCTGGCGGTGATGTCACTTCTATAGTAGTGTCAGTCGATGAAGAAGGCGATGTGCAATGCACAGCGTAAGAGAGTGTTGCAGTTTAACACGAGACGCGACGGGCTGCGCCGATAGCAAAGTGCCTTCGTGCTGTCGCCAGCGGAGCTGATCTGTTCGCGGCGCAGCCGGTTCGAATCCCAGTTTTGGCAATGTTTAGTTTTATTCAAATTGTTATTTACGGTTCGGCTCGGTTGCCCCGACGGCGGTGACCCCCGCACGGGCGCTTCAGAGCTGCGCTCTAAAAACGATTCATGCTGTTTATGGACGTCTTGGCATTATCGGCCGGGAACAGACCGTTCAATTAGGCTTTGAGGCCGCCGGCAGGTTTATTCGAATATTCTAGCGCTCCGAAGCCCGAAACGTTGACTGAAACAGGAAACAGAACCCCAACAGGAGACTTTTGCGACATCCGAGCTTGATTAAGGGCTGCTGATCCGCGATCAGTTTGCTAATAAGGCCAATTACTTCCCAACTAGCTGTACCGGCCTCGCAACGGAGGCTGAACTCTCCACGGGACTCAACAGCTCAAGACTATAATCGCATCAGCAATGCTTTCAACCAGAATTCGTTGTGCCCCTTGATTTCGAAAATGTTTCTGGCAGGCCCTACTGGGTCAGCAGCGGTTTCTGACGGAAGCGAGCCGTTCGACAATTTTGCCGTCTGGCTCGTGGGAAACAGCTAACCGCTCGAACTCAATTGATACCGAAGCCGGCCACATAGCGGTCGGAAAGTATGCTTTTAAATGCTCCCACGCGTCTCTTCGGACTCGTGACATTGGCCAGGCTCTGGCCATTCGATTACTGCCTCCATATTGTTACCCGATACGCTGAAGTTCAAGCCCACGTTTCGTTGGACCGTTACAATTAAGCACAGTCTATGAGCTTCGGAAGCGTACAGAGCGCCAACAGATAGGACTGAACGAGGGTAACTAGATCTATGTGTCGGCTGTAAATGCGTTAGCCCCACTTAGTGCACGAGTGCCACCCATCTGGGCTGTCGGGTTGGGTTCGGTGATAAATTCGCTGGTACGAAACATGGGGCCATGATAACGCAGTATTGCTATTAGCTGCGGTGTTGTTAGAAGGGGTTTCTTGGCAACTTTAGCTTGTGGCTAGCCTCGCCTAACGTTCGACATGGCTTGATCGCCTGAATTACGCTAATGGATGACGAAGTGTTAGTGCCGCATTAGTGTCCACGTACTTGGCTCTAAAACTTGTATGGCTTCCGCTTCTTTTTTCTCTCTATCTCTGACGCGAAGCCAGAATGCGTGCTTGCAAAACACAATCTGCAAACGTCCGGCGATGTTTCGTGCCGCAACCAAAAATGGCCTCAATTAAACCCAAAAATCTCTATTTCTGGCCCTTTTTCCCTGCAGCAGTTTAGAAAAGCCAGAAATTTGGTAAAACGAGAAAAACTTAGATTCTGAAAATCTCCTGAAAACCCGCGAAAATTCTCTTCTGACAAACTTTTCTTATAAAAATCCCTGAATGGTACATCACTGTAAACGGCCTACTGTGAATACGTGTACACAAGACAAAAAGTATCCTGGGTGATTTTTTTTTTCAAAAGTCTCCAGAAGCTTACTTTAAAAACTCTGAGAGATGTGTCGGTGCAGTCTGTTGAGGTGTACTGTACAGCAAGATGGACATTTTGTACAGTGTTTGTCAAAAGTATACAGCCCAAGGGGTCTGCTTCTGAACCCTGCAGGGGGCTCCCCTTTCATACTCAGGAACCCTAATCTCACGAAGGCGGAGGGAACTTAAGTCCTCAACCCTCCCAAGCTTAGGACTATCAACTGTGCTTAAAAGCCTCGCTACACTGTTTGGAAGCAAACCCCTTGGGCTGTATATTTTTGAGAAAGACTGTACGTGATAGAGCACAATAAGGAGGCGATTATTTAACAAAAATTAAGAAATTTTTATTTTCCTTTTAGGGGGGAACATTATATTGCGAAATTGAGGACCGCCAACATCGACAGTGAGCCCAGTTCTTAAATTTTCTTTATCGGCACTGTGGTTCGAAATATGTAATGTCAAAAACATGCATTTGAAAGTTCGTTGAGTTGGCTTTCCCGCGTTACACATTTATAAAACACCTGTATACGTTAAGGCTAGCTAAAATACAGATAAGAACATAAATGATGGGATGTGCCGAATTTACGCCAAGTGTTTCCCTGCTTTCATAGCGAGCCTAATATGAGAAGGTGCCGTAGGTGGAAGAAAAAGCACTGTTGGATGGCACTGTGCAGGTTGCGTTCTTGGGAGGATCATGATTTCAAATCCTCTCAGTACATCTCGGCTGCTTCGGTTTCACTCGAACACTGTCGTTCTTGGACCAGGAACAGGAGATACAATATTTTCATCGCTGCGAAGCACAGGATTACGTTGTTTTCAGGGTAACAAGTCAGTGCTGTCGGAATGCTGTTTTGAGGGTTAACAACGTCTGCGATTTTACGCGATTTTAAAAACTCAGATAAACTAAGAGGAAAAATAATTGTTCGAGGTTATCAAAAAGCAATTTCGACCACCTGTGGTTATTTAGCGTGCACTGACATCGAACAGTACACGGGCCTCTAGAATTTCGCCTCCATCGAAATTGGACCGCCACGGCCGGGATCGAACCCGCGTCTTTCGGGAGCACATGGGCTTTCACTTAAATGAAGTTGCAGATTCCTTAGCAAGAGCCTCTCTCTGCGGCCCAATTATTGCTGTCCTGCCATCGTGTGCATATACAGCTGCGGTGAGGTTTCGCAGCTACACATTATTTCAGGAATTTGCTGCCTCGGCTCTTACATCATCTCCCGAATATCAGCATCTTCTGCATCCTTAGAGTATCAAATACTGGCACTCGCGCAGACTAGAGGTCTCCTTCGCGCGTTTGCGTAGCCGGGTTCCCCTTCTAAATTTCTCCCTTCACAGATCTCGCCTGGTGGTTTCCTCATTGTGACCTTTTTGTGCCGAACCTGAGACAACGGATCACTTCCTGCTGTTCTGGCGCCGCTTCTCTCATTTGAGGAAGCGCCTATTGCAAATTCTGTTTCATCAGCTGGGTTTGCCTGTGTCCTCTGCTGTTGTTCTTTCCATTGGCGCTTCTTTGCTTGGAAGAAGCGACAGGAGTGCGCGTTCTGCTGTGCAAAATTTTCTTCAAGAAACGCAGCGACTCCCTTTCTAATTTCTTTTTCCCGCTCTCAGTCAGTACGAAATTGAAACATTACAGGCACTGTATACTATTATGCACATTAAGCCATTGTCCCGTCTTCGATCTCCAAGTTAACAGGACCCCTGTCCTTGCGTCTTCAACTCTATCAGCCTATATACTATTACTACTCCTTCTCCCGTCAAAACGTTCCTGCTTCCAGCAATTAACCGCCAGTGTCTTGGTCACTCCCCCGCAGTGGGTATGTGTCAGCATTGTTTGAGGCCAATTAACCAACCAAAAGCCAATGGGCTCCTTTAATGAAGGCCCACCCAAACATTCTATTCATTAAACGTTTCTCTCTCTCTCTCAAGTATAACTGGCATTATTAAACTACAAAGAAGCTGAAGGGTTGAAGTCCTAAGAGAAGATAAATTTGAAATCCATGTGCAATACATTTTAGAAAGGTTATATAAAACCATTCGAATCGCAGATATGGATCCGCTCAGGGTTAGTGAACGTGATTCGCTTCGGATTTAATTTTTTTATTCACATGAACATGAGTGCACAGAAATGCTGTAGAAATGAAGCCTTTTTGTGTTTGTCGTAATTTATCGTGTAAAAGACAAAATGATTGTTTGGGTTAGTGACCTCCTTTCTTTGAGGGCGAAATAACTAATATTCAGAGAAGAGGGAAAACAGGAGCTTACAGCAGGCATATATAGCGACTGTATACTATATATTTCGCGCGTAATGTTCATGTACAGCGCGTTCCTGACGAAACAAAGCAAACGACAAGCCTTCTTGATCACCCCACTCTCCTTTCTATTGGTGGTGTGCTGCGTCTTTCCCTTTTCGCTGCGTTTTCTGTGAAGGCCTCCGTTGTACACAATTGCCCTGGCTGTCACATGCAGCTCCCTTCTCGGGAGGGGGATTACCGCAAGCAGGGCACAGAACGAGGATTTTGCTGGTCTAGCGGGCGAGGCGCCAGAGGCCGTCCGCTGCTGCCCTCCTATTGCCTCGGCCATACGGGGAACACTCGAAGCCCACTTCTGATAGGCGCAGAGAAGGGTGCTAATTGGAGGACTAATTTGAAGCACTTCCCGTACGGGCAGCCCTTAGCTCTCTTTCTGTATTTTCAATGCGATGCACCGAGTGCAGTCTGTTTGCCTGCTCATTTAGCCTGCCACTCAAAACAGACGCTGTGTCCCTGTTGGCATCGGCCCATGTCTACTCGAGAACGCGCGTAGCTCTCTCCCAGTGCCTTTTTGTGAGGGATCACTTGGGAATGTAAGAGGTACGCTTAGTTTGCTTACAATTTTTCGCGTTAGCTTGAACGTTTAGATGCCGGGAGTGACGGAAAAATAACGGAATATGCATGTGGACGTGAGCAGCCTACTAGGCTGCTCACTTCGTCACGGAAACATACAGCTCGTAAAGAAGTGCGAAAAACCGAACATACCCTATGGGTTACTCATGTTTTGTAAAAAAAAAAACCTTAACAATGCTTAAGTAGGAAGGTAAGCATTATTCATGCAGAAATTTTCTATGCTGGGATATTTGTATCCGTTCTTGTTGGGAGCTATGCCTTTTAAAGCTCTTTCATGTCAGTGTTTTTTTTTTCTTCCAAGGATGGTCACTTCGTCGAGTTGCGTGGATAGCCTGCAACTATGACAATGTACTCCTAGATAACAAGACGTTGCTGTTAGTCTTAATGATGCTGCGTTTCCCTTGGCCGTTTAGTTTATGCACCTACCGGTTTATCCGGTATACAACCTGCTAGGACATTTGGCGGGTGCTGGGACTCTTGCAATCTCTCCTGTTGTTTTTCCGTGTCCGTCATCGTCCAGATGATCTCATCATCATCACCATCATCATCACCACCACCATTATCATAACCATCATCATCATAAGTCTTACTACGCCCACTGCAAGGCAAAGGCCTCTCCCATGTCTCTCCAATTAACCCTGTCCTTTGCCAGCTGCGCCCACCGCATGGCGGCAGATTTCTTAATCTCATCCGTCCACCTAACTTTCTGCTACCATCTACCATCACACCTGCTACCACCTAAGTGGCCCTTATTGTGACAATTTAAATGGCGTTGAAAAAGTTGTGGAAGGTGGCCGTTTAGCATGTACCGCATTGGTTTCTACAAAAAAAAATATTAAACTGCGATAATGGTGGGGTCGCGGTTAGGAAGACACCCACGCAAGCTGAACAAGGCTTCCGAAAGAAATTGTTTATCATGTGAACTCGCGCCCACGAATGATAAACAGCAACTCCGCGACAGTGGTCTTGGATGCACACGACCCGCTGTGACCGGTCAACAAATTACCCAGTCCTCCACCGAGCGCTAATCGACGCGCAGGACATTCTAGATAAGTCACGTTCATCACCGCTAGCAGTGCTCAGTACCCTCGTGGAGTTGCGCGTCCGAGGTCTTGACCTTGCACGAAGAAACTGTTCGCTTCGCGCAACGTACCTTGCGTATAGATTGGCCCGTGAAGCGAAAGGGCTGACACAACCACGCGCCGGTGGTGATAAGCGAGAAAAGGGGGATACCGCTGCGCAAGAAAGTTCTGTACAATAAAGAATAAGGTATTCTAATACACTAAGGCAAACTTGTCAGAGGTTTTTGATGCTATTTATTAACTCAGTCAACAAGGACGGGACAAAGACCGAACAATGCGCGCGCTTTGTTGTCCATCCTTTGCCTGGCCGCTGTTGTCGGCGCTGAATAATCGTTACTTCATTTACAGGACCAAGACTGGATTCTCGGTGTGATATAAATGCCTTTTGTCGTGGACTCATTGTTATCGCTTTTTTATTGCCATCAGGACTGTAAAGATCAGAAGGGGAAAAGGCAAAACTTGAGGCAAAAGGCGGCAAGCGTATACGCGTGGCGACGCCTGGAGAAGCATTTGAGCGTGAAAAAAAAAGCTTGGAGCGCCCAGGGATGATTTAACCCTGTCCTGCACACGTGATGAAGGATATGAGGGTATGCGGTTTGAAACAAAAAAATTCTCTTTTTTTTTTCCAGTGCGCTAAGTGATTGTCAACAAAGTTGTCTGTTGGACTAGCCGGTACAGTGCTTGTCCTGTTCACTTTTACCGTCCTTTGTCTTTACCTGCGCTTTCAAAATTTGGTACGCTAAGCGTTGCGTCAGGTGTACATCGCAAATGACTTTTAAGCTGTTTTTGTTGTTTTGTAGCTGTGCATACTTAAGAGCCTGCACCTCATTCCGAGCATGCTTTTTTCTAGAAAACGTGTCTGCAGTAAAGGGAACATAACACAATCTCCGTGCACTGACCAGAGCTTATTTCTGTCAACACATTTTTCATAAGAGGATCGCGTTTTAAGAAGCGTCTCCCTAACATCATCGGCTAAAGAACAAAAAACACAGTGTCGTTTCTGAAATTTCAAAACAAAAAATAGCCGCTATGAAACTGTTCATAGCGGCATTTCTTGTGCAAGTCTTATGGTCATATTAAATTCTCTTCACTTTTTTTATTTGCTTTGTTATGTATGCCCCTTCCACCCAGGCCACGCCTGCAGTGATAAATAAACAAATGATACAGTCGACACTGACGCTTGTTTGCCAATGATAAATATAAAAACAATTAAGACAGTCGACGCTGAGGCCTGTTTACCCGGTGGAAAAGAGCAAGATTTTTTTTCTTTCCCTTTTCTCAACTAGATGCAATTTCATCTTTCCTTCCAAAAATGACAATAACAGAAACTTCTCTGTGAAATCTCTACTCTGAGAAACGTCCAAAGTTTCGTGATAGAAAACTGGCGTCCACCACGACCGACAGACCTCCGCTGAGAGGCCGTGCTCCTTGCTCGCCGTCAAGCAATGACCAGTACCCCAGAATAGATTACTTTTCTCAAAGTCCGTTTCTTCGAGAGCGGAATTCGGCCCGTCTCTCTCAGCGAACAGCGGGTCACGTCGTGTCGCGGCCGCCCTTTCGAAGCGTAGACGCTTCTTATCCCCGGCCGCTGCCCGGCCAGGTGCTTGCTGCGCCGGTTCTCGATGAAATTCACGCCGGAATGATCAAAGCTCGCAGCGAGACCGGCGGTCACTGAAAGAGGCAGCGGTCGGGAAACGTGGCCTTTGGGAAGATAGCGTATATAAAAAAGCATGCAAAAAAAGCAAGGCAGCGTTGCTTTAAAAAACGTAAGAGTGGCGCTGCTTCGCGGCTGCAAAGCAAGGCCTGCAATTTCTATGCAAAGAACTTAAATGCTTCCCGCGACGTTAATAATTGAAAACACGCTTGAAAAATCACCTTGAGGCAGCAAGCCCTTTGTATATATGTCACCCTTCTCATGCTCAGTGTTTAAAATTGGAGAACTTTAAGGCGCCAAAGCTGCATCGGGCTATGATGCACTACGTCGTAGAGAGGTCAGCTTTGATTTCGAGCAACCATGCATCTCACAGAGATCTCATTTGACGAGCGCCTTTGCGCTTCTCTCGTCCTCAGCGTCAGAATGGCGTAGTCACTGAGCGACTTCACACTACGTTCCACCCAGGTTAGAATGGAAGGAGGAATTTACATTGAAATTAACTTCGCAGAGCAGACGTCAGCCCGAAGGAAAGTGAACGCCCATTTTGTCGCAATATTCAGAACACGTGGTCCCCGTTGGCTCCCTTCTTGTGACGGGTACATCGTACAAAGCTCTTGCCTCACAAACTATTTAGCGACAGAGTTCTTTCTATCCTCTGCTGAATGTGACCTGAAAGACTCCGATGCTATTTGCTGCCGACAGAAATAGCGCCGAGACTTCGAACTGAGCAGTTGCGCAACACCTAGCATTCTCGGCCGACGAAACTGTCTTTTCGGCTCGGTTTTGTCTGGCAAACGGAAAGCAAAAACAAGCAGAACCGTAATTGGGGAAAGCAGTTGTGAAGGCAAAGGCGTACAGAACCAGTGACGTTGTGTGAAATGGTGCCGGTCAAAAACGTCGTCCAATAATACCGAGACTGGGGCCTATTTATGGCTGCCAACATCATACCAAGGATTGGTCGATCCAATTGAATCGATCGATCGATTAATCAGGCACCTACTAACCAAGTGAACGACTGACTGAGCCAACTTCCGCACCAAATACATTATCAGCACTGTTATTTGGTTTGTATATAAGTTTGAGGACATAGTATAGAACCTTGACGAGAGAAGCATATGCTATTTTGTTTGATTGCTTGTTAGTTGTTTATTCATTAGTTACTTTTCTTTTCTTCTAGTCTGGGCTCTTCACGCTGTGCTACCTAACTTTGCCTGGAACTCACTTCACTTTAGTCGGAAGAAGTCGTGAAGCTAAAGTGAACATTACTGGATGGCCCAAATAGCTCATCCAAGTGCTCACCGACTAAACATTTTTGGCACCATAACAGAAGCCATTCTACAGCTAGGTTCCAAAAACAACTGCTTGTTCTTCCTTTTCTTGATCTAAGTAATAAATCTCCCAGCAAAATAAAGCTGGAATTCGATGTCGCTTTCCCGTTTCATTGGCATGAATGGAGCACGAAGGCTTCGATTTCCCGAATGACCTACATTTTATCTAACAAATGACCTATGACAGGTCCTTTCGTAGAGAACGCTGCTATGATTGTAGTTCACCAAGAGAAAATAATTTTGATGGGACGATGCACATTTTATTCTGTGAGCACAGAGACATGCGAGCGCCTCAGCGAAAGCGTTCTCATTATTACAGGCCGACGCTACCCTCGACACTCTTACCTGTAAGCCCGGCCGTGGCGGTCGAATTTCGATGAAGGCGAAATTCTAGAGGCCCGTGTACTGTGCGATTCAGTGCACGTTAAAGAACCCCAGTGGGTTGAAATTTCCGGAGCCCTTCACTACGGCGTTCCTCATAGCCTGAGTTGCTTTGGGACGTTAAACCCCTATAAACCAAACCAACCAAACCTTACCTGTAAGCACACTCAATGATAAAGACGCTGTTATTGACAAGATCACTGTTAACATTAGTACAAACAAGGTAGAGCTAAATTTACCGGCAAGATAAAAAAATGGACCTGAGTTAAGTTCTCGGTGCCCCCTTTTCATGCCGAAAATACTGGAAGAAAAATAAGAACGTCATTTACTCAAACCTTTGTACTCTAAATAAACTGCCTCCTCAACAAGCACAGAGAAAAACACTAAATTTAAAGTTAGCATTTCGTTATGAATTTGCTATAGAATAAAAATTATCGCGCCCAGCCGAAAAGCGTTTTCCAGTTGAAAAAATTAGTTTTCCTTCGGTGGCATTTTCATCACGAATTGCAAATCTGTACAGAGACCAGGATGGTCTTTTCCGTTTCAACACGTGATGCCTCTTGCTGGGTTCAAGAAAGATTCTTGCTGTTAGTTTGCCATTGCAGCACTATAATGCCTATCTGTGCCCTCTTGGTGAAATTAAGAACTTTGTCTTTTTGCTTAACCGGGAGCAAATAAATGAGAATAAATGTTAGACATCGCTTCATGAATGCTACATATTGTGATGACTTTGCTCATTATAACAGCGCGACACGCTGATTGGTCAGCATGCATGACGTCACGCATAGCGTCGTTGCATCGCGCCACCCTGAGCGGTCCGAAGAACGCTACGTCGCGAGTGATAGCATAGTGACGTGACGCGCTCTCCTATCAGAGAATAGTACAAATGATATACACAATATTATATTCATCACCGCATTTATCTGTCCCTGACTCTCGCATCGCACTCTGGTAACTGTCCTGTGAGCTTTTTTTTTATTTTATCGATTCATCTCAATGCAGTGAAAATGCGAAGTACAAAAGACGTACTGAAGCGTGACGTACTACGCGAGTACAAAACAACTGCCGTTAACTCACACTAGCAGTCACTAAAGCAACGCAGCAGTGTGAAATCTGTCGACAATGCGCAGCCAGCTTCATCAGCTCTGCCTTCGTTTAGACGGCGCCTACTGTACATCTGCCAAAGTGCTGCATGAGGAAACTGGGCCAGTTAGGTACTAAGTTTTACGGGCGTACTAAATTACGATAGACACTGGTTTAATTTCGCGTTAGGCTAACCTCAATGGATAAGGTTCTAATGTTTAACATTGTCAGCCAGGTTCATCCTCCATCGGCCTGCCCGGAGCCAGAGATCCCTAGCACCCTCCGCTGCGCCCCAAGTCTCACCGCCCGCTGCCATGTCTTCCGCAGCTGCTGGGAACTGACGGTCGATGGTTAATGCGTGTATTCGTATAGCAGGTGGTAGCTAAGATATTAAGATATTTTGGGTACAAAATTAGGCACTCAGCTGAACTTTAAGGAAGTAATAATCTAGCCTGCAGCGCTGCATTCCACTTTTGTGTTTTTTCGTCTGTTTTTGTTTTCTTTGCTTTTCTGCTTTTTGCTGCAGATTTTCCGTCCCCAGATAATTTTCCGGATTTTATTCGCGTATCAGTGAACAGGAGCCAGTCTTGCGGAATCTACCCACCACTTCTGTTTACTCCTTCATGTTTCTCCTTCTAGCAGACGCACCAGGCAGGTGGAGGAGAGCTAAAACACAAGAAAGAGAAGTGGTCAAGTGAAGAAAAAAAATAGGACGTAGAGGAGAACGTGTCAACTCACTTCGGACGCCAAGCAGTCTCGCTTAATTCCCGCGATGCGCGCCGGCGTGATGAGAGGGGATTGGCTCGCTGCCTCTTCACGAAGCCTGCCTCGCACGTGGACGTCAGGAGCGGCAAGGAAACGCGTCGAGCGGAGGAAAAGCGTCGGTGATTGACGGGGACGGCGCCGCGCGCCATCGCCGACTGCCGGTGAGCGACGGCTCCGGGCTGAGTGCGTCGTTTCCTGTCGAGCCCCTCCTAGAAATTAAGCAGTCGTGACCTCCTTTTTTTGTGAGGGCTTGATGGCGTCCCTGGAAGCGGCGTTTCGGCTGTGCTTACTTAGGACGTCATACGAGCCAGCTTTGGCACAGGTTGCTGGTGGTGTTTGCATAAAGGCCACATTTTGTGCTGAAAATGGGAAAGGGTTAGCTCACGCGTAGGTAAATAAATAAATTGATCTACGAGGAAAGGAAAGGCCGTAAGAGCTGTCTCGCATCTCGGTTCGAACCCGGACCACGCCGTGAAGGAATGGGTGGAGGAAGCGAAAGAAACGAAGGTGGCGTAATGAAGGGCTCCAGAATACCGTATACACGAGTGTAAGAGCCCCGCGCTTGTAAGGGGCGCTCGCACAACTTGGCACCCGAAAATTTGAAAAAAAGGAGAAACATTGGCAATGTACGTATAATTGGGTTTCACGTGTGTGTTAACCTCAGCCTTGAATGCAGGAGGTGCGGGGTTCGAGCCCAAGTGCCGCCAGGTACCCACCAGTGGCACAATGGGTACAAGCTTTCCCCTGCCTGGTGCTCGGCTTATCTGGGGTGAAATTCTTGGAAAATTGGTATTTCACCCCACTTTAAGTAGAATAAAAAAAACCTTGTGCCATGGAGCTCTTTGGCCACAGACGCCCTTGCGCCATAAAAAATATTATTATCATCATCATCATCATCATCATCATCACCACCATCATCATCATCATCATCATCACGTGTGTATTATTCTCCTCGTGAGGAGCGTTCCGCGCGGAGTTGCCTAACCTTACAACAAAATAAAGGCAGGATAGAATTTTCGCAACGCACTCGGCTGCGATGGTACTGGAAAAGCAGGGGACTCGGGATGCGCTTCAGAGTGACGACCGCCCATCTCGCACGTGAAGCGCCGCTTCAAACCGTCATTAAAGCCGCATCGGGTCGAGCGCCAAGTCCCATCGATATGTACACCCATGCCTCTGCCCCAATTTTTATTCGGAACACCTTGGTGTGGTGGGACTCCTTTCAGTAAAGCACCCTACCATCCCGTTTTATTGTGGGAGGTTAGCGTGGGTCGTTGTGTCATGCAGACGTTCAGCGCGTTATCTGCATGAGGGATAAAACTGGCCGGGGCTAATTCTTCACACAATAAGGGTTGCTGCACATATGGGGCACGCGAATCATGCGAAAAGAGCAGAATCCTCCTTTATTCTTTCGTAATCGCTGAAAGGAATAAAATAGCACGTTAGCCTCATTTTCTTTTCCATAACGATGGAGTAAATGTTTCGGCACATGAAGTTTGAAGGGAGACATCAACCATTTGAACTCCCATTGGTGTTGCTTCTTGTCTAGGGTGTAAAAGGTCTCCAGTTAATCTGTTTTCTCCATTGCACATACCTCTGAGTCCGTTTTCTCCTCTTAGTTTGCCTAGGGTATCACTAAATCGAGTATTTTTTTCTGTAATCTACTTCATATTATGCTAGCTTTCCTAACCATATATGAGTGTATTACTCTTGACTGATTCATCAGAGCTTTTTCTCAGCATTTTAACACAACTGAAGCTCTCCAGAAGTCTCGCTGGGGCCGTACTTCCTGCTGCGGACATATCCTTCTTGACGGTAGGAAACTTATCCATCATACTTAGAATGTGGGACGCAAATTCAATCGGTTACTGCTGCAGAATCTAAAGTAAGCAGGCCTCAATGGCCCACTTATAGGCTTTGTGCGAATCCTTGTGCGAGAATGATTTTTCTCGGCTTTTCGACTCCTTGCCTCCTTGTCCCCCAATACGAAGAGAGCCGCCCGGAAACGTTTTGTTGCCTCCCCTATGATTCTTTTCTCTTCTGTCACTTACTGCACCGTATTCGTTCCTACTATATAAAAAAAATTTTTACTCAATAGTTTTTAACAGTTACCTTCTTTCGGCAGCGCGATCCTTTACCTACGGTATTCCTGGCACGCTGAGCAGTCGCGTGTTTCACCCCCCCACCCCCCCAAAAAAAACAACCTTAATGCAAGTTAAAAACGCAACCGCATTGCATTGTGTTGTTTATTGAGTAAATATCATGTCGTAATGTTATCGAGACAAAGTAAACAAAGAAAATAAATTACTTCCGGTACACATTGTTATATATTGGACAGATTGCCGGTATAATTAAACTTTGGCTGTACACCAAGGCGTAGACAGCTCGTCCATTTTCATTCGCAGAACCTTCAATGCGGAAATTCTCGCAAGTGTTTCAAGGAAAAAAATAACGCCTAGAACTTTAGCTCACACTAGAACTTTTGCAGCTGCCTTGTTTATATGTACTCGGGAGATCGCGACCGCTGTTGCAAAGCGCATGGAAACAACGACTCGAACATCGAACTTACGACAGCAGCAGGTGTATCTACTGCGTTAAAAACACCTTCACTGCGAGCTAATGTGTAAGCCTAAGCTACTATAAAGTACGCGTTTTTTCACGGCTCGCTGTCAACAAAGCGACTTCTATGATCACTGCCGGTGGCGTTGAAATTAGGTTTGACAACCGCGTTTATGAAAATAGGTTACGTAAGCCCAGCGTCATGCTGTGTTGGTGTAACTGCCTCCCTGTCCTTTCCAGGTCCAGTTTCATAATTTTCGTTGTCATGAACAAAAAAATCAGTCCGAGCCAAAATCCAGACTTCAACCTGTTAAAAATCTGCTTCTCACTGCATTTCTTGATGACGTAATGGAAGACTTTGACGTACGGACACTTATTTTGCTAGTTTTTCTTGAATTGACGCGGCTTCAGAATTTGTCCTGCTATCTGAAATATTCACGAATGGCCGTCACCAAGAAGACCCGGGCGAAGGTAAGAAATATTTTTTTCTTTTTGGATTCCTGCAGCCATTGGCGGAGAATATATAAGCATGTGTTTGTGCGTCATCCTCGCCACCTACTTTATCGGCATCACATGTCTGCGACAAGAGCGCAACTATTTTTCTCCTTGAGTTCAGCAGTTATGATGCTAGAGTGCCGCAGCTGGACGCCTCATACATAGAAGACAGCTCCGACACAGCAGCCAAGAACAGGCGCTAGACATGTCACGTACGCTGGCGTTAACTTGACAGATGCCGATCGATAGTTACATGAGAGATATTTCTTAGTTATAACGGTCAGCAAAACGCTGTCACTTGTTTATTGAACGTCCAACACTTCCTCTGCCCAGGTGTGTGTGTGTGTGTGTGTATGTGTATATATATATATATATATATATATATATATATATATTGTGAAGAAGATGATGACCCAGACAAAGCAGATGAGCAGATATATATATATATATATATATATATATATATATATATATATATATATATATATATATATATATATATATATATATATATATATATATATATATATATATATATATATATATATATATATATACACCTGCAGACAAAGCAGATGACTCGTGAAAACGAAGAAGATGGCCGGGTCCCGTTGGCGACGGGAGCCGGCGAAGGTAACAGCTGGGCCCACTTGCACGGCTTGATGTTGAACGTCGTGAGGCATCGCAGGTGGCGGGAGAGTACGGTTGCGCAATTCCAGCACCCAGCACCTCCACCCGGCTCCTCCACCAAATGTAAGGCGGGGGTTTATTTAAAAGAGCTGGAAGTAAGGGAGCAGCGGCGAGAACAATCCGAGGGCAACCAGGTCGGGCACAGACACACGTGGCGATAGCAATACGGCTGACGCGCAGGGCCATCTTCTTCGTTTTCACGAGTCATCTGCTTTGTCTGGGTCATCATATTCTTCACAGTGTGTGTGTGCGTGTGCGTGTGGGGGGGGGGGGGGGGGGGGGAGCCAGCAGTCATCGAAACCAAGGTGCATATGGGAATGTTTATTTTACTATTATTATTATTTTTAATGTGTAGTGCTGATCAGTGGGCTAATAGTACTACGATTAATCTATCGCTTCAAGAAAATTACTTATAAAGCAGCAGAAAAAACAACCATGCCGCCGGTGGGGTCCGAACCCACGACCTCCGAATATCGCGTCCGGTGCTCTACCAACTGAGCTCCGGCTGTCCAATCTGCTGCTCTCGTGGGTGTTTATGTTTATTGGTTGTAAGCGAACCTTGAGAGTGTTCACCAGCGCCACCCTCGTCCATAGCGGCGGACGTAGCACGTCCAGTATTACCGCGAGCGCGACGTAGAACGTCATCTAACGGCAGTGGCGGAAACTGTGCGAGAGCCCTCTTATGCTACCTATGACATCAAGACTGCCAGAACCGAGACCCTCGATAAGCTATTAGCAGACAAAGTTAAGGAAATGAGGGGCTCGTTTGATAAACTTATGAAGGGAGCCAACAGTTAAAAGATTTGCTCATACGATTCCGACTTTGCTGACAACTGTGGGAAACTGCGAAATGCTCTTACAAGAGAAAGATACCCAGCGCAAATTATTGAAGTCGCAATAAAACGCGCAGATGAAATGCACCGCAAGGAAATCCTTCGTTCTGATAAACACGCGGAACGACCATCAAACCCCACTTTAGTGCTAAGCCATTTTGCATCAATGCCCAATGTTAACGGCATCATCAGGAAGCATCACTGTATTCTTATGCAGAGCAGCCGCCTGACAATCTTTCCACAGCCACCCCGCGTAGCATACCGTAGGTCACGGAAGCTGCGCGGCATGCTAACTTCATCAAAAACAACTAACCCCTATCCAACAAGCTGCCGCCCTTGCAAAAAAAACCATGTTGTAAGGTATGCACTCATATGACCACTACCACATTGGCAAGGAGTACTGGCATCAGACTTTTACTGTAAAATAAAAGGGAATTTCACTTGCGACAGCAGCAATGTTATCTATCTGCTCGAATGCGGTGTGTGTAAGCTGCAGTACATCGGACAGACTGAACTACCTTTCAGGTTGCGATTCAATAACCACCGATCACATTCCAATACCTTTCCTATATCTTCCGGTCTCAAGACACGTCGCGACTCCCGGCCACTCATTTGATAACATTACAGCCACCAATACTTGAATCTGGCTTCAAATCTCACCATGACAGACAAGTTCGAGAATCTTTGCTAATTTTCAAATTTAGAGCACTTACGTTTGGTTTGAATGAAAACCATGGAAAAATATCTTTCCTCTCAAAGTAGCGAGTAATGCAACACGTGCTGATGATTGCCTTTTGTTGTACCTGATTTTCTGGGCTATCCATGCAGTATTGTTTAGCATGTTTGTACAACCTTGTCTTACTCCTTTGCACTTTTTTTTATCTCGAATGTGCAGGACTCCAGCCCAACACGTGTCAATTAGTAGAACACCTGTGTACCGTATCATCTATGCCCCGAGTACTATTTTGTGTTTAATCTTATTGTTTATCAGATGACGAAGTGACTGGCCGTGTGTTTCTGTGCTTGAACGCCACAATGCCTGTTATTTATTATTGCTTTTTGCATGACCCAGAGAAAGAATTTTTCCTATGGTATATTTACTTGCGAGGAGCGCGTGTCAACTCCGAGAGCCTGTAAGCCTCGTCACTGTGCGTCACTTAGGACGTCATGCGCATTTTATTACATTGTCATCAGATATTAGTAGCAGGTCACATGTCTTTTCTTAGAACAGATATTTAAGGACCAAGCACAGTTGCTTTGGGCATTACCTGACGAAGGCCGGGCCCCGGCCGAAACGTCATAAATAAAATCTGTTTCCGTTCGTGTGCCCCTTTTCTGCATTAGAAAATTCTGGATCCGGGAAGACTTTTGTATATATATATATATATATATATATATATATATATATATATATATATATATATATAAGAACGAGTCTTCATCGTTTTTCTTATGTCCGTATTTTTATGTCTGCGCAACTGGGTCTTAGCAACAGCCATGCCCCAACTCACCCAGCAAGACGGTCTTCCAAAAAAATTAAGAGCCGCCAGGTTCCAGAATTTCGAAAGCCGTCATTGTCGACATCAATTATAGTGACATATCGCTTATATTTTGCGCTCGCACTTAATCAGGAAAGAGGTCTTATTTCGTAACAAATTCTTTTGTTGTGTTTGAATTGAAGTTATCACGCATAGTAATTTTCATCCCTTTAACAACACACTTCTTTAATGCATAACTGTATAAATATGTGAAGCAATGAAACAAATGGTATTTGTAACCTAAGTTTGCTGTTATTGTCTCTAATGTAGAGCTTCTTTGTTCTCTGTGTGGGTTCTCGGACTTGTTATTCGCGCTTAATCAGGGAAGAGTTCTTATTTGGTAGCAAATTCTTTTGTTGTGTTTGAATTCAAGTTACAACGCACAGTAATTTGTATCCCTTTAACAACACACCTCTGTAAGGCATAACTGTATAAATATGTAAAGCAATGAAAAAAATGTTATTTGTAACCTAAGTGTGTTGTTATTGTCTAACGTAGAGCCTTTCTGTTTTCTATGTGGCCTCAACAATTTGTTACTCGCGCTTAATCAGGGAATAGGCCTTATTTGTTAGCAAATTATTTTGTTGTGTGCGACTTTGTTACTATGCACAATAATTTGCATTCTTTTAACAACACACTTCTGTAATGCATACCTGTAAAAATATTGGAAGCAATGAAAGAAATGCTATTTCTAACCTAAGTTGGTTGTTATGCTCTCTAACGTAGAGCCCTACTGTTCTCTATGTGGCCTCTAGAATTGGTTATTACTATTTTATACAGATCACTGAGCTCACAAAATGTTTTCATCATAAATAAGTAGCGGTTTTCTCCTTGCATCTATTCTGCTGTTTGTCACTGCTTACGTGTTGTGCAAGTCAGTGTAAAGTGCTCCTCTAGGCTCATGCCTATGCAGGCCTCTTTCTGTTTCACCTTGAAGACATGTACTCACCGTTTCCGAATAAAGTTGGCATCATATTCTTGAACGAGCCATAGAATTCGACACCTGCTATAGACTGGGTCATGGCCGTGAAAAGGTCTATGCCCAGCTTTACTAGAAGGAAAAATGGAAGGAAGACTGGAGCATCCCCTTTGAAACAGGGAAGTGGCAGTTGCTGCTGCGCTCATTTTTGTTCCCTTATATTTCTGTAACGGTGTAAATGGTGTAACAAATCGCTCTATATATTCTCAATTTTCTTTAAATACAAGTTTCAATCGAGCATTTCTAACCGTATGTGACCTCTCTTCTTTTGAGCCACCAATATTCAATTCGCTCTTTGCTAACTTCTACCGCAGATTCATTCACCTGACCTGGACACCAACAACTACCGCCATCTGTCAGCGGCCAGTAGCGAACACCGCGCAACTCAAGCGAAATTGTTTCATTTGTTATTGAGGTAAACCTGAAGATTGTGGTGAGATAGTGAAGGGAGATATTGATACTGATGACCTACTCTTTCTGAGCGTTACAGAATTGCACTCGTAAAACGCTCTCCGCGCTAGCACTGACTAGTTCTCACGGCCATAGGAAATCTAACAGGTGCACCAGACATTCATATTTTCCCCCAGTAATTTTTTTATGTTCATCGCCATATAGAAAGTTGTGGCAGTCGCGCAAATGAAAAGCATTTGTCCAATTTTTACAGCCCTGTGTATTTGCTGGCGTTGCATATCATCGGCATTAGCATGGAACTAACCGCAGTGGCTCAATGGTCATGACATTCGGCATCTGAGTATAATGAGCGAATCCAGGTTGCAATGGCCGACTTTCAATGTAGGCCAAGTGCAAAAAAAAAAATACTCGTATGCTGTGCGATGTCAGTGCGCATTAAAAAACTCCTGTTGATCGAAATTAATCCGGGGTCCACCAACTACGGCACCTCATTGTTTTGCTTGAGCCCTTATTTTCTCTTCATTTAATTCCTTACCGTGCGGTTCAGGTGCCTACGAACAGTGAGACAGTGCCCCTTTCATTTCTCCGTGAAGCACTCGCATTTGCACTTCCATCCTGTGAGCACAAGACATCAAGAACTTGGCCCTGCCATGGAATACGCCGATGACCTCATGGCATCCACTGCAGAAGAATAAGCCTGATGCGAACATCTTGTAAAGCCAGCACCATTCGCGTTGTTGGCTTCCACTGAAGCTAACAAAACGGCGAAAACTCGTTGTCTTCGCTAAGCTGTGTTTGGATTGAAGATTATGTTCTGAAAGAAAACTGACAATCTGTTTAATATACAGGGACATATCTAAGAAGGAGGTTTTATTTTCCATAAGAAGGGGGTTTTATTAGAAGGGTTTAAATTGTAGTAGAACTTTAACAGAAGCTCTCGCTGCTCATTAGCTTGCAGGCAGAAGAAATGAGCGCAGTTGGAGACCATTTTTTATGCTGTTCAAGTTGCAAAGAAAAACTATTGGTATTTGTTGTCGAAGTGAAACAAACTAACAAACAAAGCAACTAGGAAAGGCGGTTGCTCTGTTGTGTGGCCGATGTTTTCGTCATGTGCTGTTAGTACATTGCTGACCGGGATTACCTCTGATTTTCCTAACAAGCCCTTTCTGCGTCAGCTTGTCTTAGCAGGAGCGACTTTTTTTCACAGTACCTCTAATAAACTGGGTTTTCGCCTCGAATCGACAGGTGAGCTACTAGCTTCCCTCTGCTGTGCCTATTTACGAGCAGCACTCTCGACCTGTCAAGGTTCCCGCTCGTAACAAGAGTTTCTGCTTGATATACAAGCGGAAGCTGGCTGTTTGTTTATGTGAGCAAGCATGATAAGAGTAGACAAAGCTTGGGCTGCACTAAGGAACGCAAAATCGACGGCGAAACTACTTTGACAGCAGAGCGAGGCCAATTTAAAATAAAATTTTCATCGTTCGTTGTAATCTACGAGTCTTGACTTTCAGGAGCCAAGGGTAACACAGCTTTGCCTTTTGCGTAACCATAGAAAATAAAAGGAGACAGACACCGCCTTAGCTCAGTTCAAGAACCGCACGAGATATACGAAGGTTGAGGGTTCGCCTTCCACCAGCGGTTTGTTGTGCCCTTTTCTGCTTTAATTAATCAAGTAATCGAGCTAACATGATCGCTAATTTACAGTCCTTTTCTAAGCGACATTGATCTTCGCGGTAAAAAAAAAACTAATATTTACTTTACCTACGATTTAATTTATTCCGAAGACTTCTCGCATATTCATGCTGCGTCCAGTATCCTTTGTATATCAGTTCTTTTTTTCATTTTCATTATTTTATGGAGCCCATGTGACAGATGTGTTTTAGTCGCCAATTCCCTTCCCACTCACTTATTACTCCCGCTGCTTGAGGGATAATTAGCGCAAGCTACCTCCCCATTATCGGAATACAGCAGCGCGAGTAGATCCTTTCCGGATATTTTGAACTGGCTGCTGACTCAGGCACGCTCCCCGAACAAATCAGCCTTTTCTTTATTCAGCGACTACGCAGAGCACCTCGTCGGGACCAATTCCAACGTCGGCTACTGCAGAATGTTTTTTGCTGCTTTCTATGAATCGTACTTCTAGGCACATGTTGCAAAGAAATCAATATGTACAAATGACCTCAGAGCTAAACCGAACACAGTTTTAGATCAGAGCGCACTGACTAGTACGCACTACTCTGGCTATGTGTGGGCGCTTCGGTGACGCCTTTGTGCATCGGGGCATCACGCTTCTGGTGTTCCAGCATCGCGGGCGGACGTCTCTTGACAGCCTCTGTTAAATATAAAGTGGTTATTCCTGCTATTTTTACGCGATTTGTACAAGCGGCCGACCACTTTCTTATTCATGTCGCCACTGGAAGGAAACGCTATAGCGGTAGCTAACATGTACAAAGATTTAAGGTATTCGAACTGCTTAACAACTGATGACGAGGTGAGGGCTTAGCGAAAGCACTAGCTGTGAAGTCAGCCTGTAGGAGTGAGATTTGAAGCGTACCGGCTGAAGGTGGGTACGTGCGCGCGTGTGCATGCGTGGGCGTGTGTTCTTCGTTTGTGCTTGCGTGCATGCGCGTTGGTGGGCGCGCGTGCTTACGTGGGTGGGCGCTATGCCACGTATCTGCACCCACACCTATTGCACTAATCACACGGCACGACAGCGGAAGCGGATTTATAGCGGAAGATTTAGGACCATTACGCTGAGCCGCACCGGGCTTTAAGGAACACTGGAGAGAAATATCAAACTTAGCAATACGGATAGATTATTCCTCGGGAACCCTATACCGACGTTTTTTATACGCAGAAAGGTGGCTGCGTTAGTGAAAAAGTCACAAATGAAAGTCAGGAAACCCTTTCATGTTCAAACCGCCTGTGAAAAATGAGCAGAGCTACGTCATTTCTATGATGCATTTACTATAGAGCTCTTCGACTAATCAGAGGCTCCACTTCCGCACAGTGGGAACGCAGCCAGAAAGTGGCAACTGAAAGTCAGTCGTCACGGTGGTTAGAGAGCTATAACGGTGGCAGTGTGCAAGTGTAGGCTGCCACATTCCCACACCCCACGCACACTAAAAGTGAGATGCTCTCTGCTCCGTCGCGTGCGACTGCGTCTCGCTCCAACGCACGCGTACGATATTAGGCTCCGTTGGTGAGAAAGAAACTATGTGAAGCTATCGAGAGCAGCCGCAGACTGAAGAACAAACTGCTGATCGAGCACACGCACATTTATTTCGGTGACGAAGACGGAAGCGTGTGGCCTTGGGTGCTTTGTGTGCTGTAATGAAGTGCACATGTAAGTTCAAGCTATGTGTTGTCTTGCGATGTGTTGTCTTTTTCGGCGCTACAACCCTCTTCTGGAAACATGCACCAACTAGCCCCCAACAAGTATTACTAAGTTCAGGGATCCCTCTAAGCTTACGGGTACAGCTCACGATCCTCAAAGGCATGCGGGCAGCAGACGTGCCTTAACGTATTTCATTCAAAACAACATCTCGGCCTTTTTATGGCGCACGCCAAACCTTCTACCATTCCACATGGATATGCCCCAATCCTCCCTCAGTACGCCCCATACCCCACCACTCCTCGTCCCAGTAGGAAGCCGTCCTGTTTATCACGACCCTCGTGACCTGATTGCCCGGGTCACCCAGATAGCTACGGCAAAGGGTTCCTAGACAAAGGGCTCCGCCCTCTGGGGGCCTCCAACCATAATTTTGCTCATAATAAAAGTTTTTCTCTCTCTATCAGTGAAAAATTGCATGGGCATTGCTCGCTGAACGGCACGCTGTGCTGTCTATTATCGCATGTTTGTTGGCTAACTACGCAGCAAGTATGATAGCAGACAACCCTTGTTATTGACTCTGCTGTGGTCGTTGCAATTTTTATACTTTCTTAAATTGCTTCCTCTGGGTTGTAAGCGGATAAGAAGAAGGAAGAAGAATAGAGTCTAACGTGATTTGGAGGTTATTATGTTCGTTCCGGCTGAAGCAGACCAAGATTTTTTTTTTTTCGTGGCGTAACGGACCCTTGTCCCCCATCCTGACGGTGCAGGTTAGAGGGAACCTTCCGCTAGCTAAGCTCGTATTCATTGCAGCCTTCTTGCGAAAATCAACCGTTTTAGAGGAGTTTAATCTGAGTGCATTAAGCATGAAGTAACCACCGTCAAATCGACTACAAACCGCCATACTGAATTCTGCGGCCACTGTCGGCAGGGAATGCACGAGTAACGGTTTCACCGTGGAGGCGCGTGTACCTTTAATGCCAGTTTAACTGCATATAGAACTACACCGTAGAGAAGGGCACTGGAGTAAAAGGCGCTAAAATCAGGCCTTGCATGCCGCCGCCTCAAAAGCGGTATGCATGATGCCCCGCGCCGAGAAACTATTTCTTTAATGAGCCAAATGAGAAGTGCTGATGCATGCATGTCGTATTTCTCAGATATTTTCCAGCATACTTCAAAGCGCAACCACCTTTTAACTGGGGCAGAAGACACAGAATAGCACGCGCTTGCATCGCGCTTCACACGCTGGCGGCGTGCATGCTTGCTCGCGTCTGCATGGGCGCATACTAACAAAAAAAGACATAAAACATCCGACTCTGCAATACCAGAAAGCCCGAAACCTAAGCGTGGGTGATTAGACGACTGAGTGGAGAGCGAAACCGCTTAGCCGACCTACTAGCAAGCACAGCAGAGCATGAATGTCGTTGATAGCATGGAGTTCTGAACTTGCTGCGTACAACTTTGACACGCAGCCTGAGCGCTCAGAATGCGACGTGAAAGATTCGCCACTCGTTTTAACGCTACAGCGTTAAAGGTCCCTGTCGGCAGAAAACTGGACATTGGCGTCGCCGTGAGTGTAAAATCCTGATTGGTCGAGAGGGTAGCGACGTAGAAAAGCAACTTCGCTGAAAAAAAAAATGTTCACGCGAAATCGAACAGCTCTCCTTTGGGTCGCAAACCGAGCACGCTATACCTCTACATTACTGATAAGCGCTCATTTAGAGAAATAAATGGAAGCCTTGTACGAACACCTTACATCGCACAGTACAAGAGTTACATTACAGGAACGCTTAGTTAATTAGTATGGATGAAGATATTCAATAAAACAGTATGGGACGATAACAAGCTTGTAAATTTCTGCAAGAGTGCACCAGGAGACCCCCCAAGTGACCGTAGGGAACCTTCATCATTATCGCTTCATACTCTTAGCGTGACCTTTAATGTCCCCCTAATTTTCTGCGTCTAGCCATGGTCTGCGTCCTCTGTTTCGCGCTCTTTTAATTATAACACTCTTCGCATTCCTGGAATGCGAAAACGACACGAAACGACACTCGAAAACGATGCAATCCTGAGCTCGCGAAAACTGTAGGTCAAAAGGAGTAGACGAGTGCCGCATGGAAACATCTGCAGAGATAAACATCGGGACTACGCTGGCGCAACGTTTGGTGCAGGAAAATCTGTCATTTTTGTTCAGCAGATGGCGACCTCTACCGAAACTGGACGCGAGCACAGATTCAACCCGCTCTAATGGTTCATTGTTTTCTTCGAAGGTTTTCTTCTTTTGTAGCAGCCATGACCGCTCTTTGTGGGAAGCAGTCCAGTGAAAGAAAAAGCCCGGCAGCACGGCTAGCGGTTCGGGGGTAGTGTGCTGCGTATTCGTTGCAGAACCTCGTCTTGGCTATCATATATCTCTGCCAGCGTGTGTCCATCCATAGGCTGCGGAAAGCTATAGGCTACAGCTGTTAGGGACGGCTATTTTTCTTTTTAAATCTTCATGCTTGCTTGTGCGTCTTGCGGTGACCGAGTAGCCAGAGACGGACCATCAAGAGAGGACAGGGGCTTTTAGCGCTACCGATATCTGCTTCCTCGCTGTGGCATTTCCGGGTCTGCCTTAATTTCCGGTTACTCAGCCCCAGTCGGAAAGCATGCCGTCCCGCCGTAGTCGTCTTGCGCGCCGTTATTGAGCATGAAATGCTTTTAGATCCCATTCTTGGTAGATTCAGGTGAACATCGCTCGGGAACCGAGGCGAACTTGATGGCAAACACGAACCCTAACCTGAAGCCGAATTTGGGTCGAACAATCCAAAACATTCCAAAAGGAAGCGCGCCGTGCAGGCCTTCGAGTGTTCTCGGATGACGAGGAAGATCTCTCGCATTACTGGCGGCAGCGCGTAGCATTACGTTCGTATCGATGATTCCCCCTCCACATCACCCGAAAACCGTGGGGCCGGAACGAGCTACATGCCGACGGGAGGGTGAGAGGACATTGCTGCTGTTAAGGCTTTGTTAGTGTGCGCCCCGACTTGGAGCTAAACAATGAACAGACGCTCCTATTAAATATGAGTGCCACTAACAGTCCATGCCGTAGGTCCATCGGTGTGTGGGTTCGAACAAACGCTACCTCTGTAATAAGGGAGCAATTACTGAGTGGCATCCACCCGAGCGCAGCCATACGGCTGCAAAAGAAAGCTATACAGCTTTCTCAGAAACTCCCCTAAACATTTGACCAAACGCTACCTCTCCCGGGCCAACACCACTGCTGCCCAAAGCGTCGAACCATCGCAGGGACTGCCGTCACTCTGGAATCCAGTCTCTTCAGGAGGGAGCCATCTTCGACTATGCTGCGTCTTTCATGTCGTACATTTCATGTTTGCACTTTCTCTCGATGATGAGACAGGCTACATGCTTTTACGTCTCCGCTTCGTAATGACTAGAGAATCAACGCGTCGCAACTTTGCGGATTTTGAGCAGCCCACAAGTTGTTTGTGAGTAGTTAGTGTGCGGAGGTTTTTCTTGCTCTTTAGTTGGCAGCAGTCCCGTGTATATTGCTGTCCTTGTGGTCGCGGTGCCCCAGTCAGATTTCCAAGTCAGTTTTGTCGGTCTCAGATTTCGAATTACGAGTAGAGAACACGCGTATATACCAGATGGTTCATGCGCAGTTGGACGGAGCTTATGACGTCATCTTCCAAATGGATGCGTAGGAAGTTTCGCGAAGTATTCTCGGGGTTATGCAATACCTCTGCGATCAGAATCACTCACTGGAGTACGTAACGACAATGCATTGGCTAGTAACCTCCCAATATATACGGAACGTTATGCAAGAGCAGAACTGTAATCTTCGGTTAAAGCTTGAGCTGGTTGGGTTGCAATAACCCAGATTATTTATTCGGAGAAGGCCTATGCGGGAGACATGAAAAGAATGCGTCTCGCAACACAGCGTTTCTTGGAACGCCTACTCACACAAAACCGATTTTTCTACAAATAAATGCAGAGAAACAGGAACGA
Organism: Amblyomma americanum; assembly: GCF_052857255.1. Taxonomy (NCBI): domain Eukaryota; kingdom Metazoa; phylum Arthropoda; class Arachnida; order Ixodida; family Ixodidae; genus Amblyomma; species Amblyomma americanum. The sequence continues at coordinate 207,343,495 of NC_135499.1, forward strand.
AAAAAAAGAAAACATTTGAAATTCTGCAGGCGCTCTGAGTGAAGAAAATGTGGAACGTTGTTTGTCGAGAAAGGGGAATGAATAACATACGAGAATGCCAACCCGGTGTCTTTACAATACTTCTGCAAACGCACCATTCTTTCCAAAACAGCGCTTCGGATAAAACTTTTCCAACTGAATAACGTAAAATCGGCTCGAATACTGTGTGCCATGGGCACGCTCATCAGGTTTCGATTCAACCAGAAGCCACAACTCAGACAGCGTGCATTCTTTTTGATCTGACCGACTTGACTAGAAGGGCTCCTTTTCTCTGATGAAAAGTGTTCCTCGTCTCAGGTTTCCTAATCAACGTTCCGCATCTCTTTAACCCACATATCAGTGCTTGTCAGCCGTCGAATATGAGAGTTTATCTTTCTAAGCTAGTCACAGTGCGGTTGCTGCGAAATTCTGAATTCTATAAGGAACAAAAAATCGCCGTTAAGGCAACCCGTTGCTCAAACATCGGTGTCAGCAATTTTGACACTCAGTACACTCACTAAAATGAGTGAAAGCGATATCTTGCTATGTAGAGGTGGCTGGAGAAGGGACAGCCTAGTCGGAATGGATGTCTTCTGGAAGCATGCCCCCATCTAGCTTTGTGCCATGGACCAACGACTTTCTTGCTCTGAGGTTACCGCCTGATAAACTTGGGCGAAGTTTGAGCAAGGCGCATCATAACATGATAAATTCCGGTATATGCTGCAGGCCTATGATGCAGAATATACCTTACGCGCCTTTCCTGACTCTGCTCGTTCACTTCCTAGCCGGAATGACTTGGTTTGGTTTATGGCGGTTTAACGTCCCAAAGCGACTCAGGCTATGAGGGACGTCGTAGTGAAGGGCTCCGGAAATTTCGACCACCTGGGGCTCTTTAACGTGCACTGACATCGCACAGAAATGACGACTGAGTCGGTTTCGAAATATGAAGAAAATTTTTAGTTGCCCTGCCATCTCGACCGAAAATTTTCTGTTCTATTTTTTACCGGCATTCTTTCCTCGAATGGCGATGAGCACAGTAATCGTATACTTGAAGCAGTCATTATTTTTTATTATCATGCAGTTCCATAGTAACATACTTGGTGAAAAAAGATGAACGCGCTATTTAAACAGAGAATTAAAATGTTCACTAAATCTCGAACTGCCCTAGAACTCCTTAAAATCACGGCTTATTTCAGGTGAGAACTGGGGCTATATTATAATATATATTGTCATTTTTAGACTGTTAAATAAACATATATAAGCTTCAAATGTCACCTTTGTTGATAGCGTGCGGTTTAAAACATTCAATATGTGTCTGACTTCAGCTTGTTTAAAGAAACATATTTTGTGCCATGGTGTTGTTTTGCCAAAACGACCCTTGCGGCATAAACATTCAACATCATCTAAAAGATTGGACGTGTGACTTTGTTTTGCATTAAAGATGACACAGATGACATGAAAACTTGTCGCCTGAGAACAACTTCGGGGCGTCTATCAAAATGAATGCACAATCACTTCTATTCTTACTGCAACCTTCAAAGCCATATCAAAATTTAAAAAAAAAACACAGGACCCCTAGTTGCATTATGTGCTGTAAATTCAATAGCATTAGAAGGTTGGTTTGGTTTGTAGGGGTTTAACGTCCCAAAGCAACTCAGGCTATGAGAGACGCCGTAGTGAAGGGCTCCGGAAATTTCGACCACCTGGGGTTCTTTAACGTGCACTGACATCGCACAGCACACGGGCCTCTAGAATTTCTCCTCCATCGAAATTCGTTGTTAGAAGTTGTTAATACTTTAAACCGAGTTTTGTGTCATTCTTTCGTGGTTGTCTTAGCGGACCCCTACACAACTGTCTGCGCAAAACCAGACATCTATTCGGGTCATCTACCCCAGCTAGATGGATGCTGCCTCGAAGTTGTCTAGAGGTGGCGACTCGGACGCAATGAGAATACATCAAAACTTACTTTTCTCTTTCATTCTCGTGACGTCACTTTTACTCCTGGGAATTATGGGACCGAAGACGCATTTTATTAACGGTTAGGCTTGTAATGCTGTCGCATTAATAATTTACGTACACCCCTCATCCCCAACCTGTGCGCATGTCTGTGCATACCTTGTATTAACATTCATATAAAAAAATATAAATCTTTCGAAGCAGCGTAATGCGGTGTGATGATCATGTCGTGCGAAGGGAAGTTCTCGTTCAGAATGCATCTGAAAAAGCATCTGATTTCGTTATCTAACGTTGGCACTATACGTCAAAGCAATCGCAATCAGAGAAGTATAGTTATTTTGAATTCATTAGTCATAATAATCTGATAACCTTCCTGAAATTTATTTTTGTATTAGCCGAGTTTACGTCGCCAGTACAACGTGCAGTAATTTACGACTGGATTCACTTAAGCTTCGAGGGCATAAGAGTTGCATACGCACCGTTATATTACATAGAAGCGTTGCAATGTAAAACACGGGTAGCGCTGCAGGGGAAGAAAACGGATTCGTTCAGCCAAGGCCGCTGAATTCTAGCAGCCACCGCCAGATGCGACGAGTGTATGTGTTAGTGCTGCGCGCGACTCGACCGCGCCGTGGTGTCGGCTTTAACGATCGACATGTAATGAGTCCCATCTGTTGCTCATGTGAGTGTTACCGTATATGACTGGAAGAAGTGCTGTTCCTGCTGTGGGAGAGTCGTGAGATTTCTCTCGTCGACGTAAACGGCTTAACTACGCCTGCATATCCATTCATAACAAATGACGATGACGATGGGACAAGCAAGCCACGATGACCGCCAACCTAGGAAAGCCGCCGGAGTTCAGCCCGGACATCGCCACCCTTACCGTCGACCTAGAAAGGTTCGATTTGTTTGCTACGGCAAATGAAATAGGCGGAAGTAAGAAGCTGCCAGTCTTCCTAACTGTCCTAGGAGAGTAGACGTACGGGACGCCGCGTAACCCACCGAAGTGAAGTACGAAAGCACTGCGACAACACTACGTACGCTCTGAGACGGCCAGTGGTCAACTGAGCGATACCACTTCTATAGACGAGCCCAGGCGGCAAGTGAAAGTATAAGTCAGTTCACCGTCGAACTCAAGACGCTGGCTGCGGCATGTTGTTTTGAGAGCTTCCTGGATAAGCTCTTCGGTAAAGACTTATCAATGGATGGATGGATGGATGGATACGGCTGAACCCTTTACATCGGGCGGTGGCTCGAAGGATGGATGGATGGATGGATGGATGGATACGGCTGAACCCTTTACATCGGGCGGTGGCTCAAGCCACCTAGCCATGTCTTGTGAAATTTTACTCCTGTCTTGCTTTTAGCCACCAATCAGATAACCTTCGCTTGGTTACTTCTAACCTCTTAAAATCCACTTTCCCTTCACTATCCCTAAACCCCAATGCCTTGGGTAAGTCAGCCCCGCTGCCTTCCACTGTAGGGTGAAGCCCTTTACAGAAAAGTATCAAGTGTTCAGCCGTTTCCTCCTCCTCTCCGCACGCAATTCACAAAGTGTCTATCTCCTGGTACCTGACTCTATACTTCTTGGATGGATGGATGGATGGATGGATGGATGGATGGATGGATGGATGGATGGATGGATGGATGGATGGATGGATGGATGGATGGATGGATGGATGGATGGATGGATGGATGGATGGATGGATGGATGGATGGATGGATGGATGGATGGATGGATGGATGGATGGATGGATGGATGGATGGATGGATGGATGGATGGATGGATGGATGGATGGATGGATGGATGGATGGATGGATGGATGGATGGATGGATGGATGGATGGATGGATGGATGGATGGATGGATGGATGGATGGATGGATGGATGGATGGATGGATGGATGGATGGATGGATGGATGGATGGATGGATGGATGGATGGATGGATGGATGGATGGATGGATGGATGGATGGATGGATGGATGGATGGATGGATGGATGGATGGATGGATGGATGGATGGATGGATGGATGGATGGATGGATGGATGGATGGATGGATGGATGGATGGATGGATGGATGGATGGATGGATGGATGGATGGATGGATGGATGGATGGATGGATGGATGGATGGATGGATGGATGGATGGATGGATGGATGGATGGATGGATGGATGGATGGATGGATGGATGGATGGATGGATGGATGGATGGATGGATGGATGGATGGATGGATGGATGGATGGATGGATGGATGGATGGATGGATGGATGGATGGATGGATGGATGGATGGATGGATGGATGGATGGATGGATGGATGGATGGATGGATGGATGGATGGATGGATGGATGGATGGATGGATGGATACGGCTGAACCCTTTACATCGGGCGGTGGCTCAAGCCACCTAGCCATGTCTTGTGAAATTTTACTCCTGTCTTGCTTTTAGCCACCAATCAGATAACCTTCGCTTGGTTACTTCTAACCTCTTAAAATCCACTTTCCCTTCACTATCCCTAAACCCCAATGCCTTGGGTAAGTCAGCCCCGCTGCCTTCCACTGTAGGGTGAAGCCCTTTACAGAAAAGTATCAAGTGTTCAGCCGTTTCCTCCTCCTCTCCGCACGCAATGCACAAAGTGTCTATCTCCTGGTACCTGACCCTATACTTCTTAGTCCGCAAAACTCCAGTCCTGGCCTCAAACAACAAAGAACTTCCCCTACAATTATCATAGATATTTTCTTTGACAATTTCCTGTTTAAAGGTCCGGTATGTTTCTAGTGCCGATTTCGTCAGCATCCCTGTTTTCCACAAAGCTCTCTCTGTTCCTTTAACCTTTTTCTTAACCGATAATTGCTGATTTGCCCCCTTACTGCTGTCCAGATATTTGCTTGTCAATTTTCTAGTTCGCTTTCTCCATTTCGTGTCAACATTCTTTATATACAGGTACCTGAAAACTTTCCTAGCCCACCGCTTTTCCTCCATCCTTCTCAATCGTTCCTCAAATGCTATCTTACTGCTAGCCTCTCTGCTCTCGAAAGACGCCCATCCCATATCACCCTGTACCCCCTGATTTGGTGTATTGCCATGTGCTCCCAAAGCTAACCTCCCTACTCCCCGTTGCCTAATTTCCAGCCTTGCTTGAACATCTGGCCTCATACACAGGACCGCATTCCCGAAGGTCAGGCTAGGGACCATCACCCCTTTCCAGATCCCTCTTACCACCTCATACCTATTGTAATTCCACAGTGCCCTATTTTTCATGACAGCTGCATTCCTACTAGCTTTATTCATTACATATTTTTCATGCTCTGTCAGATACTCAACACTGTTATTTATCCACACCCCAAGATACTTGTACTCATTCACTACCTTTAGCACGAACTCCTGTATTCTATGCTCGCCGCCCTCTTCATTAAATGTCATGACTGCAGATTTTTCCTTACTATACTTGAAGCCTAATCTATCTCCCTCTGTACTGCATATGTCTAACAACTTCTGCAGGTCTTCCTTGTTGTCAGCCATTATCACTATATCGTCCGCATATATTAGTCCCGGTAATGTCTGTTTAATCAATTCCCCTTGCTTGAAAAAAGATAGGTTGAAACCTAGTCTGCTCCCCTCTAGCTTGGCCTCCAAACCTTGCAGGTACAACATGAACAACAAAGGGGACAGAGGACATTCTTGTCTAAGCCCCCGCTGTATCTCTACAGGCCCTGATACATTTTTTTCCCATTTTATGAGCACTCTGTTACCTCTATATATATCTTTTAAAAGATTAATTACTCCATTTTCCACATCCAATGTGCCCAATATGTCCCACAAATGCTCCTGAGTAACGTTGTCATAGGCTCCCCTAATATCCAGAAATGCTAGCAATAAGGGCCTATGTTCCTTTTCCGCAATTTCTATACACTGTGTCAATGAAAATAGATTGTCCTCCAACCTCCTTTGTTTCCGGAACCCATTCTGTAGTTCCCCTAGCACCCCCTCGTTCTCCACCCAAGCCTGCAGTCTATCCTTTATAATTTGCATCACCACCCTGTAAACCACAGACGTCACTGTTATGGGGCGATAGTTACTTACGTCTGCTTTGTCCCCCTTTCCCTTATATATCATGTTCATTCTACTTAATCGCCATTCATCGGGGACTTTCTCATCCACTATCATTTTGTTCACTACCTGTATTAATGTTTGCTTGGATTTTGGTCCTAACTTCTTTATCAACATAATCGGGATACCATCTGGTCCTGTTGATGTGCCACTAGGAACCTTCTTCTCTGCCCTTTCCCACTCTCCTTGCTCAAGTGAAGCTATTGCTGTAACCGGTCTATCCTCCTTCGATAAATTATGTACCACGTGCTTTGCTGAAAATTTTTCCGTCATCCTTGTTCGTATGTGTTTTATTGCTTCATCCCCTTCTAGTCGAATACCCTCATCTGTAACAATAAACCTTTGTTCTAGCCTAGTTTTATTACTCATTGCATTTATATGTTTCCAGAATTTTTGGGCTGCTTTTTTATCCTTTTTATTTACTTTTGACATCCATTGGGCACCCTTTCTTCTAATTTTCTCATTAATCAAATAGGATGCGTCCCTTCTACACTTTATGAAGGTATCCCATTTTCTGTCTACTTCGGGTTTTGGTTCCCCCCTCTTCTTGGAATATCTGTGTTCCCTGGATGCTTCCTTGCGCTTTTCTATTGCCCTCTTGACCTCCTCATCCCACCAGCTCTTGGGTTTGCATCTTTTCCCTTTTAGCTTTACTCCCACCTTAGCTAGCTCTAGCTCCACTAATCGAGTTAATTTGGTATAAGTCCATTCTGTTTCACTATCCTCAAAAATTACTTTCTCGATTTGTTTGGCTGCTACTTCCAATTGCTTTTCTGAGTAAAAATTTCCCCCTGATTGTTTATCTTGATTCAGTCCTACATTGCTTTTTCTTCTGAAGCTCAACTTGATACGCTTGTGGTCACTACCTAGACTTCTGGAACCATCTTCATCTATGCTCATTACCCCTAATCTGTTATACATCCTCTGTGACATTAGTGCATAATCTATCGTCGAGTGCAGACTCCCCGCCTCCCATGTTATGAGCCCTTCACACTTCTCGGTGCTGTTGCATACAACTAAATCATGCCTGTCACACATGTCCTGCAGCATGCTTCCTGTCGAATCCGTGTACCCATCCAGGTCTTCTATGTGTGCATTCATGTCGCCTAATATAATTATCTCGCCCTGTCCTCCTAGCTCATCAATGTCGCTTGCAATACATTCTAACATTTTCCTGTTTTCCTCTTTGGCATTAACCCCTGTCCACAGGTATACAAAGCCAAGGAGTGTTTGCTTGCCTGCCACTGTTCCTTTTAGCCATAAATGTTCCCTGCATCCCAGTCTAACCCTTTGAAAGTTCATACTTTTATGAATGAATGCCCCAATTCCACCTCCCTTTCTGCTGCCCTCTGTTCTATTGCAATATTCCCATGCGTAGTCTGGGTTACAGGGTGGTTGCTCCATGTCTCTAAGATGTGTTTCCGCTAAACCATATACCATTAATTCCTCCTGTCTTAACTGTTCTTCTATTTCCTCCCATTTCAGTCTATTCCTGCCACCTTGCATGTTAATGAAACCTACATCTGAATTAACTTGGCCCTGGCGCTTGCGTCTCTTTCTTCCCCTATGGTTCCATTGTCCGTTTGATCTTAATTCTTCCTTCTCTACACTGGTTCCTTCAGAGCTCTGGGTCCCCCCAAAAAAGCTGTTGCCTGGCGACCTATCCTACTACCCACCTTCTTGCCAGTGGCACCACCGTAGTGGATGCCATCCTGTGAAAAAGGGTGGGGCCTAACCTCGTACACTTCCCTGTTGACCTCCATCACCTCGTATCTTAGTCGTCGACTCAATAGCCTAATTACCCGATTAGTCTCCACGACCCTCCTTTCCGTTTCGCGAGCCTGCCTCTGGACCTCTGGGATTGTGCATATGGTCACATGCACACTCTCAGAGGCCTCTCTAAGCCTACGCATCCCCACCTCCAACTGCGTCTCAAGATTCTGGCTCCTCCCCTGCAGTACATCATTGAGACCAGCATGGATGACCACAAGGTGTTCGCCATCCATGCTACCCACCACCACCTCCCGGGCTCTGGCCATTGCATCCACCATGCACTTTCCCGACTGAGCCTCCACCTGCACCCGCCTGTCTGCCTTCACTGCCGTCAGAACGCCTCCCTCAACCCTCGCTACATTCGAGTCCCCGACCACCAGAACTCTCCTGTGCCCCAAACGTTCGCTTCCTAATTCCATCTGTTGGCCTCCGGATCGCTCTAGCTGACTCTCCTGCCGCTGTACGCTATTGTCGCGAGTTTCCATGCCCGCTTTAACCTTTTTCATTTCGTTCGCATTTTTCTCACTCAATGCTCGCTGCACTACAGCACTGTACGATCGACGAGCCTACGATCAAGCCTACGAACAGGCTCCATCTGGTGTCGCTTTCTTGAACTAACAGACGCCGAGGTAAACTGGGGAAAAAGTCTACAAAGTCGACTGTGCCATGAAAACAGCTCACAAAGAGGCGCATTACATGCTGGCCGACAACAGTGATGCTTGCTCCGCGGACGTGCACTGGAAACATGGACCCGTCAAGCCGACGACGGAACGCATGGAGCAAGGAAAGCCCAGGAGGGGCCTTCGCTATCCGAGTTGCACGCCACAAAATGTACCGGAAGTCACCTGCTTTCGCAAGGACTACTGGGAGTCCTTGGCCGACGGCAGTGCTAGCGCTGGGCGCCGCGACGTCGTCTGCTGCATTGTGTGCTGCGCATGCGCAAGTGCACCGAGCCGGCGGCCAGGAAGAGGGAGGGGGGGAGGGGGGGGGGGGTGCTGCTTCAAAAAAATGTGACGTAAACGCCTATCCTGAGTTCATTCCTTCCTCATGACGGAACGGGCCGTCAACACACACAGCAGCGAACGCGCGCCTTCGAGGAGGATGAACCGTAAACATGAGACCGTTCGTGCGTGTCGCAGATGATGTGGACAGCGCAGCCCTATACGAAGATAAACACCACACCAGCATCCACGCAGCGAACATGAGGGCGCAAAGCAGCGTTATCGGCGGCAATCCCGCAGCAAGCGCCGAAGAACGCAACGCCACCGCACGACAGCGCTCCCGCACCCTTCGCGCCTGCGTGGTTGCTTTTGACAAGGACGGTACTACAACGGAACTTCCGTTTGCGTGAAAGGGGTGTCGCATGTCGACATGAGTCATGGAAATCAAAGCTGTCGCTAGCCGCCAGTCATCGTCAAGCACGGGAAAAGTGCGCGCATGCCTACGCTTCTGGGGCGGGATCGGTTCGATAAGATTAAGGTAAGTATGCATGACTCGGCGTCAAACCTGCATGAAGCGTTGCTGAACGTACAAGGTATCGCGCGAAAAAGGGCTGTAGACGCTGCTAAAAAGAAAAAGGAGCAGCACGCTGAGGTTTTCGCGCCCGGGTACGGTGCCATCAAAAGTTTCAAGGGAAGCTTTCTTATGAAATAAAATACAAACCGCATTTTTATGCCTCAGCACCCGCCTCGTATGCGGGAGGTGCGGTGTTCGCTTCCCAGTGCTGCCGGGTAGCCACCGGTGATGCAATGGGTACAAGCTTTCCCCTGGTCTGGTGCTCGGCTTGTTTAGGGTGAAATGCTTGGGAAATGGGTCGCTGACCCCACCATAAGTAGAGAGAATAACCTTGTGCCATGGCGCTCTTTGGCAGCAGATTCCCTTGAGCCATAAAAATCCATAATCATCATCAGAATGGACGAAACTAGAGAAAGCTGATGTTGTACACTGGGTTAGGCACAGAACACGGGCAACGCCGCTGGTTAACGTGGCAAAGAAAAATGTAGCAGAAATAAATATGTGGTGACTACAGAGTAACTGTCAACAAAGCCATTGACGTGGATCGCTATCCTTTACCTCTTCCTGATGATATTTTTGCGCATCTTGTAGGCGAATCGCTTGTGATCGTTCTGGACGTCTGAAAGGTCTACGTCCAGATCGAGCTGGATGAGCATACGCAAGAGCTACCCGCGGTCAACACGCACATGGGCTTATTTAGGCTCAGGAGGTTACCATATGGAGTAGCAAGCGCACCAGCCATGTTCCAGGCCGCCATATATCAGGTGTTTTAGGGAATTCCTGGTACCGCCTGTTACTTCGACGATGTGATGACTGCCGGCAAAAGCCAAGCACAGTGCTACAGCCGTTCAGAGCTAGTGCTGGGCACACTAAACAGACCCGGTATCCGAGTAAATTTAGTGAAATTATAAACTTCTTTAAAGGGGCAGTGTCTAGGACACGAAGTAGGCGTTGTCTGCATACAACTGCAGGCAAAGTGAAGGCTGTACGGGAGCTGCCGGGACCTACGAACGTGAGTAAGCTGAAGGCATTTTTGAGCCTACTAAATTTCTATGCGAAATTTTTACCCTGCCTAGACTTGCTAGAATGGAAATAGTCGAGTCAGTTGGAGGGCTCTTGCACAATGCAAGCAGCTACTAAGTCAAGATAGCGTCTTGGACCTTTATGACGTAAGCAAGGACTGACATGTGATGCCTCTGGGTATGGCTTAGGTGCAATGTTAGCACATTTCGTTAACTGCGAGGAGCGTCCGGGTACGTTCGCGTCTAGGACAGTCAATTAAAGTTCACAAGAACTTACATACAGTCCGCGCCACCCTTGTGTAAAGCGCTCAGACGGTTTACTTACCAGTAAACAAACCCAAATCTTGTCACAGCCGCTAGGTTCCAAGGGCAACAGTTGCGCGGAAGTAGTGACAGATAGACACGTGAACGAAGTAGACATGAGCACGTTTCCCAGACGTCAGGGGCTGCTCTGTAATTTCATTGTTTTATACCAGGTGTGCACTGCTCGAGCGCTCTATACACAAGCGTGAAGCGGGCTGTACTTGTGTGGGGGTAGTTTCAATACTATAATACACCATCAGCCACTCACAATTTCCGAGCCGAAACACCACGCAAGCCCTGTAGTTGCAGCTCGAATTCATCGATGGGGCATCTTCCTCGCCAATTTTCCCTTTCCCACGCGCTCAAGTCGGGCGGAAAGATAAGCAGCGCTGGTAGCTTGTCACGCCTCCCTCTGTCGGAAGCCACTGATATCGCTGAAGAAACTTTCTGCTTTTCTACTGCCAAGAGCATGCCGATAACCGCAAAAGATATCGAGCGCGCAGCTTCAAAAGATATGGTCCTGTGCGCGGTACGCGAAATGACTTTGTATGATGCCCCGCTGCGGTGGCTCAGTGGTTAGGGCGCTCGACTACTGATCCGGAGTTCCCGGGTTCGAACCCGACCGCGGCGGCTGCGTTTTTATGGAGGAAAAACGCTAAGGCGCCCGTGTGCTGTGCGATGTCGGTGCACGTTAAAGATCCCCAGGTGGTCGAAATTATTCCGGAGCCCTCCACTACTGCACCTCTTTCTTCCTTCCTTCTTTCCCTCCCTCCTTTATCCCTTCCCTTACGGCGCGGTTCAGGTGTCCAACGATATATGAGACAGATACTGCGCCATTTCCTTTCCCCCAATACCAATTGTTGTTGTTGTTGTTGTTGTTGTTGTTGTTGTATGATTGGCCACGGGTGGAAGTCCACAGATTTCCACCATTCTCTCCTCGACGTTTCGAACTTTCAATGGACGATGGCTGTTTGGTTTGTTTAAGTAGGGCGGAGATACTGGAATACTTTCAGAAAGTACTGAAGACCGTGGCTCTTAAAAGGTGCCATTAATTAAGCGTGATCATTACACGAAGGAGCGCAATCGGCGAACTTGTGCGGAAATTCCCTACGTGGGAAGGAAAGCGATGAGATGCAGGGAAGGGTCATCTCTGGTTCTCCCATTAATCGTAACCGATGGCATCACTGTGCGGCCGAATACAAAGCTGCCACAATGGAACCCGGATAAAAGTTCTGTTCCATAAAAAGCACAACTTTATTTGTGGCTAACTGCTGGATTCCGTGGCGCGTTTCGCCAAGGGCAAACACTCCATTACCCATCAGAACGCGAGACGATATTAATGACAAGCAAGAGAGGACAAGTAAATACACTGAATTTTCATCCTTTTCGCAGAAGATAATGGCGAACAAACATATATGGTTGCGTCGGCTCTTTGCCAGATGCGGCTAGTCTCGTACTAAACAATGACATGTCGGCTCGATTGTTTAAGAGCTGCACATTGAGGTTGCGCAGTCTGGGAGCCGGTACCAATTTCCTAATGCATCTCTAATCTGGGAAACTGATGGGATGAATAGTGAAGTTAGTATTTTGTAACCAGAGCAGACGTCAAGGGCGGAAAGCTACAGAAACGAACACTAGCGCTCCGGTATTGGCTTCTCAATTTCCTTGTTTCTTTTTTTGTGTGTGTGCGCGCGTGCGTGTGTGTGCACGTGTGTGTGTGTGTGTGTTTGGCTTTATGGAGTTTAACGTATAACAGCGACTCAGGCTATGAGGGCCAGACGCCGTTGTGGAGGGCTCCGGATAATTTCGATCACCCGAGGTTCTATAAGGCGCATTGACACCGCAAAGTACACGGGCCTCACGGCCGGTATCAAACCCGCGTCTTTCAGGTCAACAGCCGAGAAGCGCAATAGCCACACAGCCACAGCAGCGGCCCGGACGTTGATGTGTAATAAAGCAATATGTGATGGCAGCTAGCGTGTCGACACCTGTGAAATGGTGCGCACCTTTTGAAATATGGCATAGCATCCTACCCTTAAGGTGAACTTAAGTGTCTCCCACGTTTTTCTGTGAATGTCATATTTGTGTATTTACTGTGTTCTCCAGTTATATAACATACCAACTGACACAAACTACAGTGCTGCTGTTGCAAACTACGCTCAAAAGAGTAAACGAGCCCTTCCCATAACAACAAAGCGCTCATCGATTTCGAAAACGGCATTCGCGGAAAACTCGTCCTCCCGACTACATACGCTGGGTTAATAAGGTGCAAACCCCGATCGCTCGACAGACTATTTTTTGTTTAGCTTTGTAACAGCACACTCGATGTGCCGGAAGGCCGGTTTCCAGGAAGAGCACGGGTGGCACAGGCGGACAGCACAGTTTCGAGAAGCACGCTCGGTTTCATCCCAATCGCTGATGATCACGTTCCAGTGGTTCGGTTCTCGCCCCTAATTGTATACGCGCTAAACTCGCCCTTGTGCTCAAGCTCGCCCTCGTAGGCCATGCGAAATGACACGTTGCGAACGTGCTGTCCGAGCGTAGCAGCGGGCATGTGCAGCGATGCGATGATCACGCAGCCGCGGGCCTGAATTCGCGCTCGCTTAGAAACCTCGCTTTAACTGCCGCTTTAACTCTTTCACATATATTTTGAAATAAGCACAGTCGATTCGGGTCGGTGTGGATACGTGTATTGAAGCCCTGCACGATGTATATGTACGCTTATCTCCTGCCATTAGTCATACTCGTGCATACGCTCAGTTATTTACATGCAATTGCTAGAATTATCGTTTCGAGCCGGTAATCCTGATGTCTTATCGCTGATAAGGCTGAGGTGATACTGGAATTCCAGGCAATTAAAAATTCCAAATCACGAGACGTGAATTGCTACGTAAATTATCCCAGTTATGTATGTCTTATCCCTTCATTGCGACCTGTCCTGACTAAATTACACAGTCTAGCTCTGGAGCACAGTTGTTTTCCCAAGGAAATTCAGATTGCAATAGTGGTCGCCCCAAAAAAAAAACGGGGTGACGAAGACAGCATAGATAACTCTCGTCCCATCTCCATAGTGTATTTCAAAAGGTTTGTAAACTAATGCACACGCGTCTTCACAATTTTTAAACGAATGCGCATTTAACTCCCCTCATCAATACGGCTTTCTGAAAGAAAAATTCACAGAATGGAGGTTTAAGCGATTAAGTGAAAATTAGTTCATTATTCATGCTAATGAGAATAGAGAACTTCTATTAGGTTTGCATACACTGACTTTGCGAAATTGTTTGACTGTGTCCACCATGCTCTTCAAGCTCGAGCATTGCGGAGTACGCGATGGTGCAAATAATCTTACTTGTTTTTATCTTGAGTACAGTTGTCAATATGTTAGCCATAGAAACATAATTCGAACACAAAACGCATCCCTTCATGCATACCTCAAGCTAGTATTGTTGGAAGTCTGCCATTTGCGATATATGCACAAACTTTTACCCTTCATCCTTAGGTTGGTTAGGCTAATGACACGGCTGTTTTTAATGGGATCAAACCTCGATGATTTGGTCTCCTTGGCAATCGTGCATTGTCATGAATTAGAATCTACGGCAAAATAATAAAAATTGCTGCCGGTTTAGCATTTCTAAGCAAGAAATGTACGAAAGCACGGTTTTTTGCAGCTGGACATTAAGAAATATTTGCGCGGAACAAATGGGCTGAGCAATTCCGCAGTAAATTTAATTTTTGCCGGATATTAAGCACACACGGGCATTTTTGCCCAGCAGCAGTGAAATGCTAAACTTATGATTCCCTTTTATCGACACTCGACGTACTACCGTTTAATACGGTAACCAGAACGTGTAACCAAAAACTCCTGATTACACGTTCTAGATAAACCTTCGCCGCTACACTTATATGTACAATATGGGTCATAATGAAGCATGAGTGATGCTTCACTGTAGTGATTAGTACGGTCACCAGTCCATATCGTACCATGCGGCAGTTTTACTAAACAGTCTTGCGCTCAATGGCTTCTACAGGGATAAGCCGTTGAAACGCATCGCTAATGCACATTTCCTTGTCTATGGCGCACCATGAGTCTTCATCTATGCTGTGTGCACTTTCTTCAGTGTCCTTGGTTGTGTGAGTGTCTACTCTTTGCGATGCTGTACCCTGATTGGCAGGGAACGCTCTTTGTGTAAGCGTTTCTAACTGAAGCCTTGTTCTGTCAGATGTTCGCTTTCTTTTCTTTTATGCTGCATTCTCTTTTTGAAATATTCTGGTGCAGAGTCTTATCTTTCCAACTTGTACCCAAGCAGTGTTCAACTGTGCACAGAGGAAGCCGGACCCGTCAAGATACATTCGTGTGGCTTTTACCCGTCACCTTATTTCTCCTTCGCAGAGACCGATTCGATGTGATTAGGAACGAAACAGCGAATAAGGCATATCGTTAAGAAAGCAATGAAGCCTTATTATACTGCAAGGGAGAGACGGGTATGAAGTAACGGAACGTAGCCGGTGGGTAGTGGCAGAACAAAGAACGTTTATTGCCGGGTGTTGCTGGCTTATAAAGACCGGAAAGGTCACATGACACATGACTGGCATGATACGCGGCACGTGTGACACAGTCTTGGCTCAAGCTATACATCAGCCTGCGTGCTTGATAACTTATCACGCGTACTTGATAATACTACATCCCTTCCCCCTAAGCTGGAGTAAGTGAGACGATCCGGTGGCTTCCGTGGGCGTGTCGAGCGACGTGGTGGTTGGTCTTCAGCTTGAGAGCGGACTTCCCGTGTCTCCGTACCTTGATGATCTTCTGCCTCCTCAGAGCTACTTTGAGCTTCGTCAGGGGTCCGGACTGGGCTCGGCTTGCTAGGGGACGACCCCACGTCGAGCCGAGGCCTGAGTTGGTCCACTTGGCGGCGCTGCGATCCCTCCGGTGTTTCTAGAGTAACCATGCGCGCTCCCGTCGTGGACACCACAGTCGCAGGCATCCACTTCCGAGCAGACCGAAACTGGCGCGACCATACAGGCTTTCCTGGTTGATAACGTGTTGGTGATTTTGTCACTGCTGGCACAGGTTCACCGGAATCATTTTCTGTGACCTTGATGTCCGTGAGTGAAGCCGTCAGCCTGGTTCTGGGACTGAAACCAAACAGCAGTTCCGCTGGCGATTTCCCTCGCTTCAAAGGTGTCGTTCTATAACGGAATAAAAACTTGATTAGTCGTTCTTGCAATGTCCCTGCTGAATTCTTTCGAAGCCCTTCTTTTACCGTCCGCACGGCCCGCTCCGCCAACCCATTTGACTGAGGATGGTATGGGACTGTTCGGACGTGTTTCACATGGCTTACCTGCAAGAAACTAGACATGGTGGCACTTGTGAACTGTGGTCCGTTATCCGATGCCAAGCAGTATGGTATGCCAAACCGTGCGAAAATACCCTCAAGTACTTGAATGGTGGTCTCTGCTGTGGCGGTCTTTAAAGGTATGGCCTCCATCCACTTTGTCTCGGCGTCAACCAAAACGAAAATTTGGTAGCCATCGATGGGGCCTGCAAAATCCATATGCAACCTGTACCATGGTTTGTTGCTCGCTGGCCATGGAGACGGAACCTCAGCAGCTGGCATGGGCCAGCATTGAACACATTGAGGACAACTTTGAACTAACAATTCGATGTCCCTATCTAGTCCTGGATACCAAAATAGCGCTCGAGCTGTGCGCTTCATGGCTGTGATACCGGGGTGACTGTTGTGCAGTTCCTTTAGCATGCATCGCTGCGCCGCCTCCGGCAACACTACTCGATGGCCCCAGTATACCAGGTCGTGGCTGGCGGCGAGCTCGTTACGGCGAGAAAAGTACGGCATCAGGTGTTGCTGTGCTGCCGATAAGTGCCGTGGCCAGCCGCGTGAGATCCACCCCCTGATCCGCTGAAGCTTATCGTCCGAGCGGCTTAGGTCCGCTAGTTGCCGAGCGGAAAAGGCCATGGAATTTAGGCCCCGTGTATAAAGCACGTATTCCATTGATTCTTGCCCTTCTCGTTCACCCAAGCCCGGCAAGGGTAGGCGACTGAGCGCGTCTGCGTTAGCATTTAGGTGTCCTGGGCGGTACTCGAGATCATAATGGTAAGCCGACAGCAACAGGGCCCAGCGCTGGATTCTTCCCACGGCCATGTGCGGAATTGGCCGTTCCCGGTGAAACAGCCCGGTCAGTGGCTTGTGATCCGTCACGAGAGTGAAATGATTTGCCAACAAGTAATCTCGAAACTTGGTAACGCCGAACACCAAGGCCAACGCTTCTTTTTCCAGTTGCGAATAATTCCGCTCAGCCGGCGTCAGAGCTCTCGAACGGAACGATATGGGGTGGTCCTTGTTCCCGATTCGGTGTGACAGCACCGCGCCGACCCCCACTGGTGAAGCGTCGCATTCAAGCCGCAACGGCTTTTCGGGGTCGTAGTGGACGAGAAGTTCCGCTTCCCCCATAGCGCGCTTGGCTGCCTGAAAGGATTTTTCGTGCTCGGCTGCCCATTGCCACCGTGCTCCTTTCGCCAACAGCCTATAGAGTGGAGCCAACGTTTTTGCGTGATTCGGCAAAAACTTTGCGTAATATGTGATCAAACCCAAAAAGGACTTTAGCTGGCTCACCGTATCTGGTCTTGGTGCGGCGGTGATGGCTTCCATATTCTGAGGGGGGTGCAAGCCAGTTGCGTCGATGTTGTGGCCCAAGAACGTAACTTGCTTCTCGCGGAACCTGCATTTTTCAAGGTTCAACTTGAGGCCGTTGTCGCGCAGTCGCTCGAAGACTTGCCGGAGAGTTGAATCGTCGTGCTCCTTTCCAGCAATAATGATGTCCAAGTACACCTTGACGCGAGGAAGACCTTGCAGAACGGATTCGAGGCGGCGCTGGAACAAAGCTGGAGCAGATGCGATGCCGAAAGCGAGGCGGTTGTATGCAAACAACCCTTTGTGTGTGTTCAACACGGCCATTTTTCGTGCTTCGTCGTCCAGTGGGAGTTGATTATACGCGTGTCGTAAATCCAAAGTAGTGAACACCTCTCCGCCGTACAGAGATGCGAAGATGTCCTCAATTTTTGGCAACGGATACTGTTCCAGATGTGTCGCCAGATTCACGGTTAACTTGAAGTCTCCACACAGCCTAATATCCCCGTTTCGCTTCACTACGGGCACGACGGGCGTAGCCCACTCGGAAACTCTCACTGGTGAAAGCACTCCTTCCTGTACTTGGCGGTCGATTTCTGCAGACACCTTTTCCCGAAGCGCGTATGGTACCGGTCGAGCCTTAAGGAAGCGTGGTAGAGCGGCATCTTTTTTGCGTAGTTTTACGGGTGGTCCCTTACAGCAACCCAAACTCTGCTCGAAAACTTCTGGAAATTCCGTCAAAAGTTTCGCCGTCGTGGCGTCACCGTGTACTACATGTATGTTCTGCGACGCGCATTCTTCCAGTAGTGCCAGGCCAGCCTTACGGAAGGCCTGTGTGGTGTTCTGGCCGTACAAAAGAGGCCCGTTGCAATTCACTACAACCAGCGAGCTGTCACTTGCGTGTTACTGCATTCGACTTTCATGGCTACTCGGCCAAGAACCGGCAGCGGCCCCAGGAAGCACGTCAGGCGCAGTGAAGTCTTCTCCAGTGGCGGCCACCATTCGCGGTTATTATCGAATACCCTTCTTGGAATGACGCTGATAGTGGACCCTGTATCTACCAGCATGCGCAGGTTCCGGCCTTCCCAGATGAAATCCCTTTCAAATTGCCGTGCGGACAAGTTCCTACTGTTGTTGTGAGCCTCCAAAGCGTAGAGAATATCCTCGCTACTTCCGTCACTGCCGTCTAGCTCCTTCACCGCAAAGGTGCCTGAGCGGTTAGTGCGACCGCTGGAGCACATCCTTGCCAGGTGACCCTTCATGCCGCACTTGTGACACGTCGCTTTCTTGTGTCTGCACACTTCCGAACCATGGTTCGAGCCACACCTTCCGCACTGCGTGGACTCTGTCATGGATCCATGCCCGCGTCCGGACTTCTGCGGATTCCTCCTGTGCTTCTGTACGAAGTTGGCAGCACCGTTGTCGTTGAAGCTCCTCTCTTGCATTGCCCGGACATTCGTTTCTGCGGCTTCCGCTGCTTGAGAAAACGCTTCTACCTCCACCAGGCTTAACTTCTGCTGCGACATGTGTCGTCGAGCTTGTTCATCACGGATTCCTCAGACAATCCTATCCCGCAGCATGCGGTCCAAAAACTTTTCGAAACTGCAGTCCTTTGCGAGACGTCTCAAGTCGGTGATGTAGTCCCTTACCTTTTTGCCTTCCGCTTGGTTCCGCATAAAGAATGCGTAGCTTGCTGCAATCTCATTGGCTTTTGGATCGAAGTGGTTGTCCAGGTGCTGTAAGACGACTTCGTAGCTCAAGCTGTTCACCGATTCCGACTGGCCTTGAAGCACGCGAACCACGTTGTCGCTCAGGGCCGACACCAGAAGCGCATGCTTTTTTTCCCGGATCTGTGATGCCGTGGCCCTCAAAAAAGGCCTCCAAACGAACACGGTAACAGCTCCAGCTACCTGTCGTATCGTCGAACTCGGGTGGCCTGGCTGTCATTGTGCAGCTATCCCATCCTCGTCGCCACTGAAGTAACGGAACGTAGCCGGTGGGTAGTGGCAGAACAAAGAACGTTTATTGCCGGGTGTTGCTGGCTTATAAAGACCGGAAAGGTCACATGACACATGACTGGCCCGATACGCGGCACGTGTGACACAGTCTTGGCTCAAGCTATACATCAGCCTGCGTGCTTGATAACTTATCACGCGTACTTGATAATACTACAGGGTACAAGCCTCAAGAAGAAGAAAGGCAAATATAATGGTGGGGGGGGACCCTGTTTCGACCTCGCTATTTCATACAAGGGAAAGAGAATGACAGACAGAATAAATTGGAGAAGCGTAGATGTGAGCTGATTGTCATGATACGTGAAAACGACAGAATGGGTGAGTTAGAGAATCTGGGAAACAGAATGGGGTACACGTTCTACGCAGCGTTAACACAAAGCGTTAATACATGCCTCACAGACAGGTGTCTGGGCCGGTCTAGCGCGCGGTGTCTAAAGAGCAAAACACGCGTTTCCGTGCCCATCGCGCGTATAGGCTTCAGAGACAGCGTTCAGGCCTGCCTCTCACGCTTTATTAATTAATAATTAATAATTGGTTTTTGAGGAAAGGAAATGGCGCAGTATCTGTCTCATATATCTTTGGACACCTGAACCGCGCCGTAAGGGAAGGGATAAAGGAGGGAGCGAAAGAAGAAAGGAAGAAAGAGGTGCCGTAGTGGAGGGCTCCGGAATAATTTCGACCACCTGGGGATCTTTAACGTGCACTGACATCGCACAGCACACGGGCGCCTTAGCGTTTTTCCTCCATAAAAACGCAGCCGCCGCGGTCGGGTTCGAACCCGGGAACTCCGGATCAGTAGTCGAGCGCCCTAACCACTGAGCCACCGCGGCGGGGCACGCTTTATTGCAAAATATGCTTTTGTGCGTGTGCGTAGATGGCTGAGAAAAAATAAAAAGGGGACACCAGAGTTTGAAAACTAAGCATTTCGACAGATTTACCTGCCTGGTTGGGTTTGAAGACGTATACTCCACCTCTCCAACCAAAAGATTTCATTTGAAACCCATCATTTCTGAGCCAGCTCGGTTCCTTCATCAGGGGTGACTGGGGGCAGTAGCTAGCGTCTTTAAGTATGGAGGGGAGGAGGGGGTCAAAAGAAGGAAAGCTGTGATGCGAAAGGCGTGGGGGAGGGAAAGGTGGATTGGGTGGGGGGGTAAGCAGAGGGTGTTGGGTTTAGGCTGCGAGTCACGTTGTGGCACTGTGGGGAGGCTGTCAATAAAGACTTTTTTTTTCCTTTGAGTGTTTGCAGAGCGAAGTCCCTAGGCATATATTGGCGGCAGGTTTCTTTTTGTGCGGTTGATGTTGTTCGGGGTTGTTTGGATGTGCCAGGATTCCAGAAGGAGCCTTTTGTGGCAATTTGTTTCGGTTCCAGGGATGCTGGTTTCGTTGAATTTGATTCTGTGGTCTGAGTCTTCGGAATGTTCGGCTACAGGATTGCGCTCTCTTGCGAAGTTGCGGACGTCGTTTTTATGTTGCCGAATTCTTACTTTGAGATTTTTGGTTTCCCCGATGTAGCTTGCGTCGCAGTCGGCGCAAGGAATTTTGTGGACAATGCCTTGGGCTCTTTCGCTCCATGGCCGGTCTTTGGGAACAGGCAGGCAAAGCGCAACAGTGTTTGCGGGCTTGTGGCAAACTGGAGACCCCCTTTTTTTCAGGATTCGGGCGATGATTTCGCTGACACCTCAGACTTAAGGTAGAGTGACGTATTTTGGTGGTGGTATTGGTTTTTGTATGTTGATTTCTTTGCGCATGTTGCTGTATTTTTGAAGTGGAATGGTTTCTTGAATAAAGTATTTTGGGGTAGCCGTTCATGACGGGTTCCTTGAATATCGTGCGCTGCTATTTTTTTCTGTCAAGTTCTGTGCTGCAGTGTGTCTCAACTCTTCTGAACAACGTCTTCACCATTGATGCTATATGGACTGTCGGGTGGTTCGAAGCGAAGTGCAGATACCGGGAGCTGGTTCGCGGTATACGGAGAATTGAAGGGTGTTGTGGTTTCGGGATACGAGGACGTCCAAAAACGGCAGGGAGGTTTCTTGTTCCACTTCCAGCGTGAACTGAATATTAGGTTCTACGGGGTTTAAATTCGAAAGGAAATATTGAATCTCAGATCCTTTGATGACTGTGAAGCAGTCGTCGACATACGTGAGGAAAATACCCGAGGAAAAAACACCAGAGTTTGCATTTGCAATTGCGACACATTTCGCCATGCCAGGCTTACTGCACGGCGGCAGTCTGATTGCAAGGTAGTGTAAATTGGCTTATGCAAATCGCTGAACGAACCCAATTTTCTCTCGTCGCAATGCCGGAAGAGGTGTTACCTTTTCCTGCTCCACGTGCCGCACGAATCAAGCCACGGGCACAGGACTCAGCGGACATGTGCCAGTGAAGAGGCCGCAGCGTCATTGCACTCATCTAGGAATGTGTCGATGCTCGTTTCTCGCGGTTGAAACTCAAAGAGAAAAATATTTCCTGCGCGACTGGGACAACTTATTTGGCTTCTGCCCCAATGTCTAATTGCGTTCGGAAAGCCGAAATAAACTAAATATTTGCCTTCTTGGACACAAAAAACACAGCTCCGATTCCGCTGGAAAATTATGAATAATACCTTCATCAAATTAAACAAAATCGGAAGACGATTAAGCTTCGCGTTAAAGAGTGGAACGCGACAGCGTGTTTGAGCGCCGCCAGGGTATTCCTCATGTACGCATCAGTGCACAAAGACACTTCACGATGACAAAGACCACAACGCATTCACTGAGCCCACTTTTATTTAGTTCGAACCAACGAGCCTTCGTAGCGTGTTCAATCCGCCATGCAGATGCTAATGTTCAGTCTGTACGCGAAAATCTTATTCAGATGATGGTCTACTTGAGAGAAGCCTATCAGGCGTTACCTGATCCACTTGAGTGGATTAATCTATTTGATGAATTGGTGTTTCTGAAGAAATTGTAACTTTACTCCGCCAACCGAAGCCAGGTTGGTGTGTTTTATTTGTGTATTGAATCTCATAATACCCAGTAATAAAGAATAGAAACACCTTCGTGGCGTGTTCTGCATGTGCTCGCATCGCAATCTGAAAGGCCCGGGTTCGATTCTTCGCATTTACACAATAATTTTTTGGAGGTTCTAGCGTTACAACGCCGACGCCGGCTTTTCTGCGACACAAGCGAGCTACTTACCGCTGTCGCGTTAAAATGGAAAACGAGAAGCATTCTTCTACTAAAACAGTGCGCCTGACTACCTTTGCACGGATGCGAAATCCAACACCACAGATATACTGGCGCTGCAGAGATTGCACTCGTAGATGACGTATTTTTTTGCGCTGTCGCACCCTCGACTAGCTTCTCCTCGCTTTATCGGCAATGCGCGCTTTTTGTCATGCTGAGTTATGCCACAGGTGGCATTATTACCCACAGCTGTGTTTCTTGGCGGCTTGTAAACGCTTTTTTTCTTTCAAAATGTTTAAGCTTGCATCAGAGCATAAAGGAGAAAACTACGTTAATTAGGAGCTCATCCGCATGAATATAATCCACCAGCAAGTGATGATGGAATCCTTGTTTCTACTTCACCTATAAGATGCTGTGCATTTCGGCGAGGGACTCGTCGCTGCAAGGTGCCTTGAATGTTCCGGTCCACTATCAGGGTGCGCAGAGCGCAACGTCGTTTCTTTGCGCATTTCAATGGATGAAAACAAAAAAGGCAAGGAAAGAAAAATCAGGCAAACGGGCCAGATTGTTCTCGAAGCCCATAAATCCGCTGTATCGCAGGGCTACCTTCGGCTGTCTGATTACATGTCACCGAATAGTATGCTTGTTTGAATGCTTCTTTGTGTGTTTGTTTTCTTGCTTGCTTGCTTGCTTGTTTGTTTTTGCTCATGACCTTCAGCGTTCTTGGTACTTGTTCTAGAAAATCCTCGTCGGCACGCTTTTCGGCGTCTCCTGGTGCTTGATCACATGTTGCTTAATAATAATAACAATAATTGGTTTTTGGGGAAAGGGAATGGCGCAGTATCTGTCTCATATATCGTTGGACACCTGAACCGCGCCGTAAGGGAAGGGTGAAGGAGGGAGTGAAAGAAGAAAGGAAGAGAGAGGTGTCGTAGTGGAGGGCTCCAGAATAATTTCGACCACCTGGGGATCTTTAACGTGCACTGACATCGCACAGCACACGGGCGCCTTAGCGTTTTTCCTCCATAAAAACGCAGCCGCCGCGGTCGGGTTCGAACCCGGGGCATGTTGCTTGCAAACACCCGTTCGTGCGGCACTGCGCAGTACACACGTGTCGTAGTACACTCCTTGCATGCGAGAAATAAATACGCTATGGAGCCTGGAGCTTCTTTGTTTTTATTTTACTTCATTTTTTCTCTCGGTCAAAAATTCAGAATGCTGCAGTAAACAAAGTCATGCTTTTGTTGCTTTTGCACGAATTAATTATTGTGCTGCTTACCCCCTTGCTTCTGCTAATAAAATAATTTTTGGCTCTGGCCTGAGCTCTGTAAAATTGCGCCTAGTGACCAATAAAGCTGAGTCGAAGTTAATAATAATAATGATTGGTTTTTTTGAGGAAAGAAAATGGCACAGTATCTGTCTCATATATCGTTGGACACCTGAACCGCGCCGTAAGGGAAGGGATAAAGGAGGGAGTGAAAGAAGAAAGGAAGAAGAGGTGCCATACTGGAGGGCTCCGGAATAATTTCGACCACCTGGGGATCTTTAACGTGCACTGACATCGCACAGCACACGGGCGCCTTAGCGTTTTTCCTCCATAAAAACGCAGCCGCCGCGGTCGGGTTCGAACCCGGGAACTCCGGATCAGTAGTTCCCGGATCAGTAGTAGCCGAAGTTAGAAAATTATTTTGCGAGCGATGGTTCCCAAGGCGATTTACGTCCTCTGAAGTTCGAAAATTACCACAATAAATGTGTTTCCAAGCGCAGGATCGGTGTGTAGATGATATTTGGCCGACTTGACAAGCACACATTTCCGGAGGAAAGCATGTACCAAACGACTGAAGATAGTCCGAATGATTCATCGACTCACCACCTGAACGTACTACTTTTTGTGGTTGTTGCTCACTTCCACGTGGCAACGAGCAGTAACTCTTGTTTGCTTGGTTCAGCCTGGTTGCACGTAATTTCTGCATGGTTCAGTTGTTTTCAATGCTAACGTGCATCTAGGAAAAACAGTCTACCGGCAGAAATCGGGTTTAATACGACCTGGCTGAAACTCTTCCGGGTCTCAGAAATGAGAGATAGTCCGGTCTTACTCTGAAACAAAGAGTCCTAGTTATCTGCAGTGTGCGAGCAATCAGCCGTGGTGTGTACCAGGTGCGAAATCAACCATAAAATCACTTTAACTTGCTCCACTTGGTAGGAGTCACGTTATAATTATGATGCGCAGAATTATGAGAGAGCGCGAAGCTCGAACTCCGCTGGTAAACGGCATGTGATTATATACCATGGCGTGCCATGTCAACAAGGCGCTGGAGGTGTATACTATAAGTGGCGACGCGGTATTTTCCCGTGCCTATAACTTCCAGTGGAGAGAGGCTCCACGAGAGTCGTGACGCCACTCTCTTAGGCGAGTCATATCCCATCACCATGGGCCATGAACGCGGATAGGCGTTTTCAAACAACCCGCGGGCGTCAGCCCAAACGAGCCACACAAGTAGCCACGACAACGGCTCCCGAAGAACAAAACAAAGCACGCGGCCATCCAGATTCAGCCTCGGACACTGCTGCTGATTCCATCTTCAAAGAGCGGCGAATGCAAAAAAAAAAATGAGCGCAGTAATACGACGAGTCTCGTCTGCTTCAAAACAAATGGAGACGAAAGATTGATCGCAGAGAACCTCGTTATGCCTTCGTGTTTTGTAAACAAGGCTGTCATGTTGTTGGTGCTTTGTTTGCCTTGCTCTCGCGGAAGGGGCTACGATAGGTTTCCAGCTATAGCGTTGCGAGGAGTCACCCGACTTATTTATTATGTTTTGAGATCGTGAATACCACCATTATTGTGTTCGACTCTGGTCCATTGCTCTTCCACATGGCAGGCGCTTGCATCTGCGTAAACATAATGCCGTGAGAAGAGATTCGAGTAAGTATGAGTCCCTGTGGGTATGTTGTGGATTTGTACAAATGGAAAGCACCCGTTTGTTTCGTTGTCACGACTGACACCGACATAAACCCTAAGCGATAAGTTTTGTTCACCTTCATAATTCCGCATTCGTTTAACTTTAAATTAATTCTGTGTGAAAAAAAAGCACGGCGCAACACCGTTGCTTGTGCCACATAATTCTTAAGATCACCTTTTTATGTTCTACAGCAGGACAGTACATCTCCAGCTTTGGTTCGGCCACAAACAAAGGCTCTTCCTTCCCTAAACTTATTATCAAGGCTTTCGCGCCGAATCCGTCTGCATATCAGAAGTAAAAGTTAGTCTGCAGCGAAAAACGTTACCTGCTGTTACAAAAGTTTTCTCTTTTGTGCGGCTTGTTAAGCACGATATTCTTATTGGTGCCTTTGGGAGTGATTTCAAGGAGGAAATAACGCATATCAGAATGCCTCTTCAGAATGCGGATGAGCTGATGGTCCACAGTCACCTTCACTCTGTTGAATGTCTAATGCACTTGGAGCTTATTCTTGCCTGGCGTAAACTTTTACACTGCATGTTAGAAAGCGCAGATCCGAAGTAACCGCGATGAACTTGTGAGGTATTCGTTTTGCGGTGACAAAATGAACCACTTGGCTGTTGCAAATGAGCTGGTGAGTTGAAATTAGGCATTATTAGTTTTGCCAGAAAGATCACCCAGGAAATTGAGAAGGTGGGGGTGGGGTCCTTAGCTCATGTTCGCCCAATTACCCAGAAGTAAATAAATTGGGACAGATATAAAAGAAACAAGCAGGAAGGCAGTATCAATTAAATTAAAGGTTAAAGAAAAAGGTGGCAACGACAGTGAAATTTTCTTTTTTTTTTTCCTCAATGAGATGTATAACACCCGTTGCGCTTATCTATCCTGTGCAAGTTAGCACGCTCTTCTGGTGAACAGGTAACAAGTCGAGGATCAAGTGACGAGGAAGCGCACACTTGCTTCTATGAAGAAAAATAATTAGGAAAAAATGAAACTTCTTTGGATTAAGCCGGAAACGCGCCATTTGAAAACACTTGTTGCTGCAAGGTGTGAAGACGACTCGACCCAGCCGTGTAGACGGCAAAGAAGCTTATGCGGGATGTGCGAGCCCAATCCTGCCACACTCACTGGCTTCCGCGAGAGTCGTAGACCAAAAAAAAAAACGCGATAACCTTTGAGCTTGACGTCAGATGTATCAGAAGCTGTGCGACGCCTCTTAGTAATGTTTTCACACATGTCGATTCTAGATTTAAAGGCATTCAACTAGTTCTGGAATTCTGTCATACTTGAGTGTCTTCCAAAACACGTAACCTTCGCCACAACTTGGAGTGTGCCGAAGGCAACAGACTCGCATCATCGCGTTTCACTCGTTGGAAGGTTTATAGGCTGTTTCACACTTATAGGAAAACTGGGAGCACGTAGTCACCGTGCTTTGCGAAGCGCTGTCGTCAACAGCCGGGGAGGACCTAAAGAAAAGGCACATAGCACGAGCGACTGCTGTTTCCGCGTAAGCGCCTGCGGTGCCCACAATCCTCGTCGGCTCTATCCCGCTCTCGGCGGAAGCGCTTCTCTAAGCGTGGTAAGGCCACGTGCTCCCAGTTTCCATCTAAGTGTTAAACAGCTTGTAGGGACAACGGGATGCCACACTGAAATCTATTTAATTTCGTTACGTTTCAGAATCATTTCGTTAAGAGGCACATATGAAAACGCGTAAAATGAGGCAACTTTTCCTTAAGACGTGGGCGTTCCTCTGTACATATCTAAGATGGCGAGAACCCTGATTCAACACCGCTTGCCTCTGGTATGTTTCGAAAATGCGCGACCATGCTTACCAGACGCATGCTGCTGGATTTGTTCGTCTTGTTGTATTAGGTTAGGTGGTGTAATATGCCCGGAGCGCGATCTCCAACAGATGCCTTGTGCGTAATAGCCCGATGCGTGTGTGTGATTTGCTTTTCATGATCGCCGATCCTCGCAACAAGCGAGAATCGGAAGTGCGAAACCAAACAATACGAGGAACCACAATTTCCATCGGCTTGTTTGTATTGTGCATGCTTCCTGCGTTTACTCAAGCTGCTCGAAGCATTGCAGATGAATGTTGTCGGCTTTAAGCGCCAAGCGGTGCCTTCGTAACTCCTGGCTGCTGAATCGTTGCTGGGAACTTTTCATTTATTTCTCTGCTGCCTCAACCCTTTCCTACACAATTTTTCGCAGGTATTTTCCGCTTTCTGCACGCGAGACATGGTGGCGGCTCATACTACCACACCGTCAATACTGCAGCTTTAGTTCTACGTCGTGTTTCGCGCATTGCGAGTCTTTAGTTCGTACCCAATCATGGCAAGCGCCGGAACAAGCGAACAGAAGAAAGACAGTTACATCAACAGCAAAAAAAAAAGGGAACACTGTGTTGACGCAGCATGTTCGCAAAAACACCATTAAGTCTGGCAGCCAGCGACGGCATTTTTCTTCCAGTCGGATAAACAGACGACGTTGACGTTGAGTGTACGGATACTATATCGTTGATATTTTATTTCCTTTCTCTGAGATAGAAAAAAAGAAGAGATAAAAGAATCGGCATATGGATAATCCCCTGCTCTTTCGCCTGCCGGAGACATACAAGATCCGACTGAATGTTGTTTTTGGTGCAAAGCCACGACGCTCTGCAGCGCCACCTGCAAGGGACGTTTAGACGTAGAATATAAGTCGGGCGAAGCAATTTATTCTTTAGGAAAACGTAAATATGCGCCCCAAGAGCCCCTGGGAGCCTACTGTTATATACGGACGACGTGGGCCGAGCAGTCGAACAAAGCTTCGAAACGCGCAGACGAAAGGCAAACATTTTCAAACTTAGCGAAAGAAGACTTCAATAGACAGCCAATAGGCGCGCTCGAAATCTGAGCGGAGCGCTGCGAAGCATGCCCCTCTTCCTGGAAAAGCTTGACAGGCCGCAGCCGCGCTGTTGCCCAGTCCAACTAGATCTACATATTGTACATTCGATGCGCCGTCGGTATTGCACTCGCGCTGTGAATAATGCATACCACCCGCAAGAAAAAGAAAAAAACTGCGAGTCAGAAACTGAGCGCTGTACCACTCCTCACAACACTGCGAGTGCCAAACAGCACGAAAGCGTTCCCCCACAGCGCTTCGTCGAGTGCAGACCAGATACACGCCGAAGAGCACTGCCTTCCTCATAACCATGCAAGTTTCACCATGGCTGAATTATCGAAACGAGAATGACGATAGGCTTTTTTTTTTTTCGCGCGTGTCTTCATTACGCGAAACAGTGGCGCCTCTTTGCCTTCGTTTTAAGTAGCCTGCGCTTCCCATAGATGTAACTTCTATGCCCTTTGCTAACGCAATAAGGAAAGCGAAGTCCTTCGGCGCTCACTGAAATCTGCTTGCCGAATAATCTGCTTGTCGAGAAGGCAATAGCGTGCGACAGCACGAGCTTATACCTTATCTGTATTGGCTTTGAAACCTCAGAGACGCTCTCACCGGCAGTGATTACATAAGACAAGGGTATAAAAAAAAATATAAACCTCGTGTTTTTTTGTTTTTTTTTTGACCCCGGCTTCCGCCCCCAGCCAGAGAGCTATGCTCAATGTGAGCGCTGTCACAGTCCGGAAAATCTAATTTTTCTCCCCGGAAAGACTGCGGTCGTACTGCATTCCTTGTTCCCACACGGTAATAAATTAGTTCTCTGGCATTGCAGTGTCGGTGGCTTGATTTTGAATTTAGTTTCCTCGTTTATATTTTGCGTGCGCATCTGAGCGTTGGTTCAGCTTGCACTCATCATGAAGCTCCTTTGTTGCACGAGCTAAATTTTTGCTTGTCGTGAAAATCCTGTACTAAAAAGGAATTACCTGGAGTTATCCGGACTCCTTTTTGTTCCCGGCAGTGGCAGGCGTGTTTCGATGGGGACGGAAGGCCAGAAAGTCCTGTCGGTGTGCCGATATTTTCTTCTGCGTCAGGCATCACTAGGTGGTCGAAATTGACCGGGAGTCCCCAACTACGACACATCTGGAAACCCGGTCGCAGCTCTGACACTTTAAAAAAATCCAAATTTTTATTTCTATTTAACGAAGTAAGAAGAAAAGCAAGCCGTGCCGCGCTTGCGGCATGGCCTGTTACGGCAAATTATCTCCCCTGCTGCGCTCGGGATGGCGGGGAAAGGACAGGTACAGTTATTTCTTACTCTTAAAACCATTTACTAAGGTTCGGCTGAGCGACTCTTCAACTCTAGTGCCCGCGCGGCTCCAGCTGCACCATTTCCAGAAACTTAGTTGCGCACACGCTTTTCGTGCTCCACCGTCGACTCCTCGTTCCTCGAAATCAAGAAGTCAGTTAATTTCGGAACGTTCTTTCTATTATTCCTGTGTTTCGCGATTACTACTTTAATTTTTTTTTTGAATGGCAACTCTTAAAAGTTGAATTTCAGGCGGGATAAAAGCAAGTTTGGAGACACGTTGCAGCTGTCTTAAATCACGTTGTCTTCAGCGGCCGCAGGGCACGTTGTCTTTGAGACGAATCCGCCGCTCCGGGCCCCGCTATTCAACCTTTCGTTGGATTTCCTGCCCCGAAATATGGCAGTAGTTTACTGTTCAGGAGAAGTGAGTTAAAAAACGGGGATACGAATAATATACCGGAACGTACGGCATGTAAGACGCTCTAGAACGCTGCTCTCATGAACAGCCCGCTAAGCTCCTCATACTTCCAAACTGAGAGTGATGGCCGAAGTGCGTTAGGTAAGAAAGGCGCTGCATGCTGCATGAGAGCAAACATTTGGACAATGCCTCAGCCACCATTGAACCTGACGAGAGAACCACGACTACATGTTTACGCCAGGTTCCGGAAGCAATCATGACAGTGCGAAAGTGGTTAACCCGGACGAGATTCGCCTCCGGGTCCCGAGCCGGAGATTGCAAGCGGAGCAACGAACACATTCTTTTTTTTTTTCTTTCTGCGTTCGTCACGTTAGCGCTCGCACCTTCATTGTTGGCGTCGTAGCCTCCGGGCCGCCTCCTCTCAACTCTCAATAGGGCGCTGCAGTGCCGAGCGGCGCAGTTCCAGAAAACACGTCCTCTGACCACACCTTCTCTGCAGCGCGATGATAACGGCGCCTGCTGAGCCATTTCGTTTTTTGTTACTGGCGCGGCCAAGAGAACGCAACTGCATCCAGACCGCCGCCACGGAAATGACAAGTCTCTTTGGAGTTCCTGAGAGCGCTCTTGGGAGACGTAAGTACACATTCGGTGTGAATAACGCGCTACACGCTAACCAAAACGACACTGGAACGGGGGGACACAGGACAAGCGCGCACTAACAACTGAGATTTATTCTGGTACGAGGGTAGATAAATGCATTTCATGCACATGCTGAAACTATCAATTCATCGCCAACGGCTGTGTCGCACGCTCATTCGTTTCTTGATTAGATGTAACTCCTCACTTGATAACAACACCGAGGGTGTGCTTCCGCACTCGTTTTCACCGGCCTCCCATATCTCAAAGGCTACTTTTATTTCTCTTTCTTTGTTGTCTTTTGCCCGAGCAAAATTGTGGTCCGTTCAAATGCAGGTGAACATTTGTGATTTGCACAATGACAAGGTTTGCAGGATTCGTTATTGTTCCTAAGTTATTACTGCACTCTTTCAACCTGGTGTTTAGACATCTGCCTGATTGACCTATGTAGCTCATGCCGCATGACAAGAGAATTTTGTAGACTATACCAGTGGCACATTCTACGAACTTTTCTTGGTGTGGGATACTACATGTGTTAGCTACCTTTTTCCCCGATTTATTCATTTCATGACAAAGGCTCACTAATTTCCGGGGTGCGGTAAGCACCAGGGGAACATCATATCTGTTTGCTACTTTTTTAAGCCGTGCGAAACATTATGTACATAAGGAATGACAGCCACACCAGCACCCTGCTCTGCATGCTTTTTTTGCGGTCTTTTGCTATCCAGTAACTTCTGTAGATTCTTTTCGACGCACTTTTTCGACGAACTGGGGATCTTCAACGTGCACTGACATCGCACAGCAATAGTAATAATAATAATAATTGGTTTGGGGGTAAGGAAATGGCGCAGTATCTGTTTCATATAACGTTGGACACCTGAACCGCGCCGTAAGGGAAGGGATAAAGGAGGGCGTGAAAGAAGAAAGGAAGAAAGAGGTGTCGTAGTGGAGGGCTCCGGAATTATTTCGACCACCTGGGGATCTTTAACGTGCACTATCGCACAGCACACGGGCGCCTTAGCGTTTTGCCTCCATAAAAACGCAGCCGCCGCGGTCGGGTTCGAACCCGGGAACTCCGGATCAGTAGCCGAGCGCCCTAACCACTCAGCCACCGCAACGGGTCATCATCGCGCAGCACACGGGCGCCTTTTGCGTTTCGCCTTCATCGAAACGCGGGAACTTCAGCTCAGTAGCCGAGCGCTCTAACCACTGAGCCACCGCGGCGGGTGTCATTCCTTAAGCCTCATTGCATTTCTTCTACGTTCAGCACATTTTAGCCCCACAAACAGCGCATTATTACGTTGCGTTTTACGCGTTACATCCTTGATCACTTTAACCTAAATAAAAGCAATTTAACTTTCTCAGCGCTGTCCCCGCATCGTCCGCACGAAACACGACCATCTTCGCGGAAACCGCACTCGACGCGTTCTCTCAGCCAGCGTATATCGGCTCTTCCCCCAACACAGCTGACGACGCGCTACCACGTCTTTCATTCGCACCATATGCTTCTCTCCGCTACAATGGACGATTATCGAGTTTTTTTTAGCGTCTTAGTGTGAAAGACGGGTCCAACATTTTTTCCCAGGAAACTGGGCTGCACGCGGGCTTTGTGATCGATGGCGACTGATTCTGCTGTACAGGCCAAGGCTGCCCGTCTACTGGCACAAAGCGGTTCTCCAGAATAATTGCACTCGGCCAGCGAGGAATGAGCGGTTCTCTTTGAGCTGTTATCGCGAACCTCTCTTCTTTCACAGGCGGTTCTTTCCTGCCTGCTGAGTCCACTCGCGCAATTCGTGAACAACACATTGTTTTCTCAACGGGTACGATTCAGTCGACGAAATAGCAGCTCCGTGTCTAAGAACATTCCCCAAAGTACCCCGTTCTTTGATATACATACGCAATGCGCCGTAATACTGAAGAGAAGTGTACGGAACAGCTGCAGAAAGAGCCTTGCGGAATTTGGCGCCATGAAAATTTGTCTCGCAATAAGATCACAATAGAACTCGAATTCTTTACCGGCAGCACTTCGCGCTCAAGGCACGCACTATCGACAGTGAAGTTTTTGTACTTTTTTACTTCATAAATCTTTGTTTTATTCTTATAACCATCCCCCTTTCATGCCCCGAGGCAAAAAGAATCGCTTTATGAAAAGAATGGAGTCTGTATGGGAATTATTTTCAATATTTTCTCGCTTATCACGCCCGCAATATGCTCGACGTTTTTCTTAATCTACGTGCATTTAGGTGTCCCTTTTTGTGTGTGTGTGAAAAGGTCCCGAACATTTATTAAGGCAAGCGTGGGCGTGCTATCACGAACATTCGGCACTGGGAAATATTTACAAGAAACAGAAAAAAGTGCCTCCGAATGGACTGCGAGCTGCACAGCCACGCTCAAGGACGAGCGTCGTGTTAGTAACATTGCTTGCTGCGGGTGCACTATCCCTCTTAGCTTGCCTCAGACCGGCTGGCTGGCCAGCTGGCCCTGGTCATCGGCACCAGAGTGATGCGATGCGAAGCTACTCTCTCTGGCTCGCTCTCAGTAGTGAGAAGAATAAAAGTAATAATAATAATTGGTTTTAGGGGAATGGAAATGGCGCAGTATCTGTCTCATATATCGTTGGACACATGAACCGCGCCGTAAGCGAAGGGATAAAGGAGGGAGTGAAAGAATAAAGGAAGAAAGAGGTGACGTAGTAGAGGGCTCCGAAATTATTTAGACCACCCGGGGATCTTTAACGACCCGCCGCGCTGGCTCAGTGGTTAGGGCGCTCGACTACTGATCCGGAGTTCGCGGGTTCGAACCTGACCGCGGCGGCTGCGTTTTTATGGAGGAAAAACGCTAAGGCGCCCGTGCGCTGTGCGATGTCAGTGCACGTTAAAGATCCCCAGGTGGTCGAAATTATTCCGGAGCCCTCCACTGCGGGAACCTCTTTCTTTCTTCTTTCACTCCCTTCCCATACGGCGCGGTTCAGGTGTCCAACGATATATGAGACAGATACTGCGCCATCCCCCCCCCCCAAAAAAAAACAATTTTAAAAAACCAATTATATATATTTAACGTGCACTGACATCGTACAGCACACGGGCGCCTTAGCGTTTTTCCTCCATAAATACGCAGCCGCCGCTGCGTATTTATAGAGGAAAAACGCTAAGGCGCTAAGAACAATAAAAGGCACTGTCTATTTCCAGCGAGCGTAAGAACTGCACTCTCTCCGTTATCGAACTCTTGAGAAGGACCAGAGGCACGCGGCGCGTGTGAGGCAAACAGAGAAATTCTTTAATCGCGTGCCCCGCTCGCTCATCGGCCGACTGCGTGGCCGACGACGGCCCTGACGAGCGGGTAGTGGGGTCCCCCGCAGCGGGCGCCGAAGTCGTCGTATTCTGGGTCCCAGAAGCCGAGGCAGCTGGAGCCGGCCTCCTCGTGCACGGCGCCCACGAAGGAGCGCGCCCTGGCGGGGGACAGGAACGATACCAGCGAGCCGGAGCCTCGCAGGCGGCCCACGGAGGACCAGCCGTCCCTAGAGGCAGCAGGAGAAGGGACACAGAGGAAAAATGGGGTCTACCGTACTCCAGACACCTAATAGGTCACCTATTCCATAACTCTGAAGAAGCCAACACTCTTTGAGGCCAAGGAAAGCATGAGGGCACTTGTGCGTGCGTGCATGCGTGCGTGTATGTGTGTATGCGTGCTTGCGTGTGTGTGTGCGTGCGTGTGTGTATGCGTGTTTATGCGTGTGTGTTGTATGTATGCGCGCATCACGTACGACGGGTACGACACTGTGACAACCGAAGGCATTAGAGTACGAGAAGCGAGTTGCCAATCCTCACCTGACGGTGGGCGCCCTGAGGAAGCGGCCCGTGCAGATCCGCTCGTAGGGTACCAGCGTAGCACTGGCTGGCTCACCCTTGCCCAACGCCACGCCGGCCAGGCTGACGGTGTGGCACGCGTGGCCGCTCGCGTTGCCGCTCAGCTCTGCCAGGTGGCTGTGCCAGCGCAAGGCCTCGTAGCCGTGGTACGCCAGGTCGTGGGCAGCGGGTGACGCAGGGAGAGGAGCGGGTGCCACCAGCAGTGAGTCACGGCCGAGGGTCGTCAGCAGCCTGAGTCGCCATAGGGAGAGGATGCAAGAGCTCCACTGCAGTCGTTCGAAATTATCTTCGTTTGCAGTACCTACGGTCGCTGATGTGAGCGATGTAAGTGATTTGAGATCTATATTTAAATGGAGCAAGCTCCGCCTTAAAGATATGAGGCGACAGCTTTCGTTGTTTAAAGCCCATATATGCCGAATTGGTCATTGTCTACTTAGGTTTCATAGATCGCGTGGAGTCGTCATAACGCTACCAGCGCAGTGGCTCAACGGTTAAGCGATGCGCCGCTGATGTGGCAGGTGGCTGTGTCTATCACAGGTTGTGGGACGCATGTTGCTGTTCCCGAGAAATCTCTCGCAACCAGTCATTAACTACGACCTGCCTCCCATTGTCCAAAGCTGACGCGACGCTCCTCCCAACTTACCCGAGCTTAGCCGACCTAACTCGGTTAGGCTCGGGTTAGTTCGGAGCTCAAGACATGACAAGGTTACAAGATTCTTGCTCGGGGTTGCTACGTCTGGAGCTTTATATATATATATATATATATATATATATATATATATATATATATATATATATATATATATATATATATATATATATATATATATATATATATATATATATATATATATATATATATATATATATATATATATATATATATATGCTCTGAATACGCGCAGCGGTGGCTCACAGGATATGACGCTTGTCTGCTGAGTCCATGGTCAAGGACAGAATCCCCCGAACTCGGCGGCTTAGTTTCAATCCAGTGCAACACAAACACACCGTGTGCATGCTGTATGATAACAGTGTGCGTTAAAAAAAAACGAACATTCAAAATTATTCTTTACAATGAAGTCTCCCGCATACCGCACGTAAAGCTCACGTGCAGGACATCAAACCCGACGTAGTACATTTCGTTATAACATTTGACTTTGGAACGCTTCATTTCTCATTCCACTTTTTTTTTTAGGAGAGACAAGGGGGGGGGGGGGGGGGGTCGGCAGTAATTTTGGCTGGTAATTGCGGTTCAGGGCGGACTACACCTTTTGCCGCCGCTTGCGCCGCTATTAAAGGCGAGCAAAGCCTTCAAAGGCGAATGCGCGGCGCTCACGCGCGCACGTCGAGCGCGTCGGCAGTGTCGCCGTCGACGACGAATCCCAGCCGCACGGCGTGGTCCCCGAGGGCGGCGCGCAGGTCGGCAGCCAGGCGCGTGACGCGGTCCCGGTAGAGTGCCGAGGGCCGACGCCAGTGCAGGTAGACGCAGCAGAAGGCCGTGCGGCGGCGCACGTCCAGCAGCCGCGCCGTGAACTGGCCCGCGCGCCAAGAGCTGAACAACGCGGTCAGGTCGGTGTCCGTTGGACCCGCGCCCACTGCGACACGCAGTGAACAATGTTACTGGTCGAGTCGGTCACTTGAAGACTGACAGGGTAAGAAATGGCGATAGTTAGTGGCACACCTGCAAGAATTAACGTGCCAGTCTAGTTAGGTAATCGAAGATAAAAGCCTGTTCGAGTGTTGGTCAGGACAAGTAAAAAATTTGCGCAGCAAGCGACCGCTTATTGCCACCTCTTCCAGTATGTTGGAAATTTTATAAGTTTGCACATGTTGACGAAACCATTTGAAAAATGAGACGCCAGTGTGACTAAGTGGTTATGGTGCTCGGCTGCTGACCCAAAAGCCACCCATCCTTCACGGACCACTTGGGGCACCGCACCGCTACGAGCATGGTCACGAGAATGCCCTTCTTTTTGCTGCAGGCCTTCCTGCTGTCGCAACTCTTGCCGATGTTATCCTGCCTTGGCTGCAACGTCACCACTGATGCGGGAATCTGCGAAGAGCCCGGCTGGAATCAGCATGAAAGCATCGTTCGACCGTCATCGCCTTTTCCAGCTCTTGACCGGATCTTCGCCTGGCAACCCCAGGCCACTATCTGCGCGGGTGCACTACTACAAAGCCACCCACCCTTCACGGACCACTTGGGGCACCGCACCGCTACGAGCATGGTCACGAGAATGCCCTTCTTTTTGCTGCAGGTTGGTTATTTGCCATGCGCATCTTGTACTCGCTCTAGCGATCCATGCTTATTTGCGGTGTCGTGCCCCTCAGACACAGTCAAGCGTTGCCAAGCGTTTTTGTGTCGATGCTTACTTTCCCTCGCCGTACATGCTCACTTTGTCTCCTTGCTTCTTATCCTGTCAGGCGACATCGAGTTAAATCCTGGTCCTCCTCCGTCTCTTGATTCTATTGCTGAAAGTTTGTCACGCTTAGAACTTGCACAAAAATCCGTTCTGTCTGAACTTGCAGTGATTCGTGCTTCCCAGTCGAATTTCCAAAGCTTGGTCAGTAGCCTCTCATCGCGCGTTGATGCACTCGAAAAAATTGTCGCAACAAGTCAGTGCAACGATGTCAGTCCAACGCCTAATTCAAACCCGGCTATTCACAGCCTTTCATCTGAAATTCGAATCCTCAAAGAAAAATGTGACGACTCGGAAAACCGACTTCGCCGAAATAATCTGCTGTTCTTCGGACTACCTGATACGGCGGATGAAACATGGGAGCAATCTGAAACGGTCGTGATTTCTTTCTGCATAGATAAGTTAAGCACATCAATCGATTCCGCCAACATTGAAAGAGCGCATCGCTTAGGCCGCTTCGAGCAAGGGAAACAACGGCCAATAATGGTCAAATTCTCGCATTTTAAAGATAAATGCAAAATCCTTTCTGCTGGCCCTAAGCTCAAAGAAACTGACTTTTCAATCCGTGAAGATTTTTCAGTGCGCGTGCGTACAGCTCAAAAGAAACTTCGTGCGTTCGGCAAGGAAAGTGGTTTAAAATACAAAGTAAGATATGACAGGTTAACCATGGGCGATAAGCAGTTCGTCTACGATGCGGATACAGATTCCGTGGTAGAGCATCGGTCATAGCGGTCACTGTCTGTTTCAAGGCTCCCCTCCCACCATCAGCCACTTTTGCCTCCGTCACCTTCACATGTTTGTGAAACTATGGCTTTTGTTTTAGCAAACATTCGTAGCTATCTTCCGAAGAGAGAGTCAGTGGAAGCCTTTCTTGACGATCACGGCACCGATATTGCCATATTTACAGAATCGTGGCTCTCCGATAATATCTCAGACGAGGAACTGCTTGACAACAATAAACCGTTTTTCATCTACAGACGTGATAGGGCCTCGCGCAGGGGTGGGGGTGTTTTAGTCTTTATTAAAACCAGTCTTAATTCTTCTCTTCTCATGACTCATCCCTGCCAGGAAATTCCTTGTATCAGAATTACCCTTTCCACAAGCACATGCATAGTTATTGCATGTTATCGCCCTCCTGACAGTGACAGTTCCTTTATTGCCGATTTTTACTCGGTTCTGCTCGTTCTTAATACCCGTTTTCCTAAAGCCAATTACATCCTCTGCGGTGACTTTGATTTCCCTGACATCGATTGGGGAAACTTGAGCACATCTTCTCGTCAAGCGAAAGATTTCCTTGACGTTGTCATGACATTTAACCTCACCCAAGCAGTAAACTTCCCTACACGTGGCAGTAACACCCTTGACTTAGTCTTTGCATCTAGCCCCGAACTCATCCAATACATATCGAGCACTGACGGTTTCAGTGACCACAACACAGTTATTTTCAACCTATCACTCCCGTTTCCCCAACGGCAGCGCTCTGTTAAGTTCATTCGCGATTATAAAAGGGGAGACTTCGCCTGTATCAACTCGGAGCTTGAGAACTTTTTTCTTCATTTCAAGCAGTCTGCATCTAATAGGTCTGTCGAAGAAAACTGGCTAACTTTCAAAAACAAACTTTCAAATCTGGTCGAAACCAATGTTCCGCTGATATGCATTCGCGGTGACTCCAACAAGCCCTGGTACTCTAACTCCTTAAGGAGGCTTTCTCAAAAGAAAAAGCGTCTTTTTCGTGAAGCTAACAGAACTGCACTGGCTTATAAATGGACAAAATATTTCTCGTGCCTGCAGGATTACACGCGTCTCCTAAGGTGTACAAAAAGAAAGTTTTTCCACAATGATCTGTATGGCATTCTACTAACAAACCCAAAGAAATTCTGGCGGATGTTATCACCCAAATCAGGCAACGCTCATTGCATTACCCTTTTGTATCCTGATGGTTCACAGGTGCCTCCAGAACTTCGATCTGACGTCATGAACTCTTATTTTACATCAGTCTTCACACATGAACCTGCCTGGAATACATCACACAAAGATTTTTTAAACTTTTCTGCGATGGCACCTATCAACATCACTACTGCTGGCATTTGTGCTCTGATAGACAAACTAAAGTTATCCAGTGCTGCCGGGCCTGACAACCTCACTGCCAAAATATTAAAAGCTACAAATGTATCTTCTCATTTTCTAAAAATAATCTTTGATCAATCTCTTGCGAATAGTTCCATACCTAGTGACTGGAAAATTAACAAAGTCACTCCTGTGTTCAAGGCTGGCAGCCGGAGCGACCCGTCGAATTATCGTCCTATTTCATTAACTTGCATACCATGTAAATTTCTTGAGCATATTATATACTCGCATATTGCATCCCACCTCAATTCCAACTCCTTTTTCTTCAAAAATCAGCATGGCTTTCGTCACGGCTATTCATGTGAATCACAGTTATTTGAGTTTACCATGGACCTTCACTTAAACCTTGATTCTTTGTTCCAAACCGATGTCATCTATCTTGATTTTTCCAAAGCATTCGACCGTGTCCCACATCAACGTCTTATGTTCAAACTTTCAGGTCTTCACCTTCACCCACTTGTTTTAGACTGGATTCACAATTTTCTCACAGCTCGCTCTCAGTTCACCGTAATAGGCGGACTTCCTTCAAATTCTACTTCCGTCTCCTCCGGAGTACCACAGGGGTCTGTGTTGGGTCCGCTTCTCTTCTTAATATTTATTAACGACCTCCCACACAACATCTCATCCACCATCCGTCTTTTCGCAGATGACTGCCTTATCTACCGCCGTATAAATACTAAAGACGATCAAGCTGCCCTCCAAAACGATCTGAAGCTCATCGAAAATTGGTGCTCTTTGTGGATGATGGAACTAAACATTAGGAAGTGCAGTTTTATGCAAATTTCTCGGAAACGCTCCAATTTAACTTATCCTTACTCTTTATTTTCTGAGGACCTATTGCAAGTTGAATCTTATCGTTACCTTGGCATCACAATCAATAGCAAATTAACTTGGGTTGATCATATTACAAAAATCACGGCCGACGCTTCACGTACACTTGGTTTTATTAGAAGATCACTTCCCTCTTCCCCCGCTAACATACGTAAACTGGCATATGAAACTTTTGTCCGCAGCAGGCTGGAGTATGCATCCGCGATCTGGAGTCCTCATCAGTCCTACCTAATTAACATGCTCGAAGCCGTCCAGAACCGTGCAGCACGCTTCATATCGTCAACATACGACTTTCATTCCAGCGTAAGTTCCATTAAATCATCACTTGACCTCACTTCCTTAGCTCTCAGACGAAAAGTTGCGCGCCTTTGCTTGTTCCATAAGTTATACTTCAATTTCCCCTATCTCCGTGGTTCCCTCATGTCTCCTCCCTTTCGTACATCGCGCCGCCTTTTTAATTCAAATAGCGTCCAACGACTTCATGGCTCCACCAATGCTTTCAACAAGTCCTTCTTTCCGACCGCAATTGAAGAATGGAACCTTCTGCCCGACTCACTAACAAATGTGCACGATGCGACAAGGTTTAAGGCGATGTTGTTAGATCACCTGGGTTGACATGTTTTTTTTTTTTTCCTAACCTCTCGCCGACGTGTGTGGTGCTTGTGGCCTAAAGGCATTTTTTACATGCACCGTTCTAACTATTCGCGTTCCTTGCTTCTCTTTATGTTCCTATATTGCATTGTTATATTTTTGTGACCTTTGTTTTTCCACATCAACCTTGTATACGCTCCCCCCTTATGTAATACCCCGACAGGGGCCTTTAAGGGACAATAAATAAATGATGAGATATGGTCCCCAGCCGCGGCTGTAGCATTTCGATGGAGGCGAAATGCTAGGGTTCTGTGTACTGCGCTATGTCGGCGCATGTTAAGGAACCCCAGGGGGTCTAAATTAGCTGAAACCTTCCACAACGGCGTCCCTCATAGCCTGAGTGGTTTTGTGAATTTAAACGCCATAAAAACAAACGTAAAACCAAATCATTTGAAAGCGTTCAGCTCTTAATGACGAAATGTAAACTTTTGGGCACTAGGACGCGTTAAGTAAACATTTCTCGAGCAAGAAAGCTCGTAGAGAAACTCTGCTGTGTGCAAATCGCACGTAACGAAACACGGTGAGCTGAGTGCCATAGCAAAAAAAAAAAACTTTTAACCTTAAAAGCTCTAACAAGGACTTTTTGACAAGAAAGAGCAAAGGCCTGATTGATTGACTGATTCGTTAATTTATTTATTTATTGACTGACTGACTGACTGACTGACTGACTGACTGACTGACTGACTGACTGACTGACTGACTGACTGACTGACTGACTGACTGACTGACAGGCCGGCCGACCGACCGACCGACCGACCGACCGACCGACCGACCGACCGACCGACCGACCGACCGACCGACCGACCGACCAACAGACCGACCGACCGACCGACCGACCGACCGACCGACCGACCGACCGACCGACCGACCGACCGACTGACTGACTGACTGACTGACTGACTGACTGACTGACTGACTGACTGACTGACTGACTGACTGACTGACCGACCGACAGGCCGACCGACAGGCCGACCGACAGGCCGACCGACCGACCGACCGACCGACTGACCGACAGACCGACTGACTGATTTTTACGCGCCAAAGTACCATGATCAGCAGTCGAGCGCGACAGAGCCAACGCGGAGGGTACCAGCGGGCAAAATGCGTACTTGGCGCCCTTCGCGCGAACGGCAAACATCGTTGTTGTACAAGAGTATTATCATTCTCTGAAACCGAGTGCCGCTGCGGAATAGTTTGCTCATTTGCTGTCAGATGCTCAGCATGACAGCCCTTGGCGATCTCGCTTTGCAGTCGCGTGCGAAAATCGACCACCCAGCACCTGATTGCGGATCGGCAATCAACTAGT
The DNA here is from genome assembly GCF_052857255.1 of Amblyomma americanum. Lineage (NCBI taxonomy): Eukaryota > Metazoa > Arthropoda > Arachnida > Ixodida > Ixodidae > Amblyomma > Amblyomma americanum. The sequence continues at coordinate 207,385,421 of NC_135499.1, forward strand.
TCAGGTGCATTTTTGCGGCGCAAAATTACACATGACGTAGACAAGACACGCGCAGTACATGCAACAGCCGAGTCCTGCGTGTGTCTTTTTCCTAAGTCCTGTCTAATTTTGGGCTGAAAAAACGCATTCGAATAACGAATATCAACTATAGTCCGTCTTTCTACTCTAACAGCTAGTTCGGCGTTGGCAGAAATGTCAGCCTCCTGCAAAATGCGCCTCCTTCGGTTACATAGGTTGGCGCAGTTATCTTTGGTGCGTTTTTCGTCCTGCAGCTAGCGCAGGAGCCGCCGCAGGAGCTCACATCTAATCAGCTGCGACCATATCGGCTTCAATGTCAGCGTGCTTTGTTCACAATTCTATGGCGCGCTGTATCCCTTTCTCCAGCCTATCAGTGTGGTAAAAAGAATGCTAAATGGAGGGGGGGGGGGGGGGGGCTTGCAGCGCAAATCATCGTGACCTTTAATTTGTCGCGTTATATTCTGCCCGATCTGCTATTTTATGAGTACGAACTTCAACCAAGGGGGAATAAAGGTTACCCTGAGCAAAAAAAAAAAGGCAATATGTGGATCGGAAAGTTTTTTTGTGCGGTGCAGTTTGCTACCTTTCTCGCTTCGGGCCTAGCAGCAGAACAGTGGAGTCGGTTATGTACGGTAATTTTACCTTCTTGCGTAAACGCACTCATTGTGCACAACGCAAGCCTAAAAAGGCTGCATCCACTGATGTCGCTTGGGAATAGGCATGCATTCAAACGTCTGGTTAGCATAAACTACACGCCAAGTCCCATGCAATGTACGGGCAGTGCACGCAACTTGAAGCTTAGAAACCTTGAGCAAAAGTGGACACACAGCAGCAAACACCAAACACACTTGAGCGCAACGAGCGTCTGTAACTCCTAAATAGCAATAAAAAACAATCAAAACTGAGAGAAGCGCCTAATTACTTTCTTCCGGTCTGGTGACTTGCGGTCTTATAGTGACGTAACCTCTGGTCTGGCGACATCACTTTTCACGAGGAAATGCGCGAAATTTAAGACCGACGGAGCATTTTAACAATGAAAACAGAGCGGCCGGTTCTTTCGACTTATTCCATCGCCGGTAAGGGTGCACGAAAAGTACTTCTTCATAACATATCCCTATGCGAACTATGTAGCTATAAACCCAGTTGCATTTGCCTGCGCTGCACCGCCTCATACGCACAAAAAGGACGAGCAACACGGGTTAGGCGCACAACATGGTAAACAAACTACCTCAAACTCAAGCCTCACTTAATGCTATTTAGAGTTCATCAGGCTTCCTACGTGGCTTCTACCTCTCCTATTCACCAAGCTAGGAGCTGAATAGAATACCAATTGAATCTTTTTTGCGTATATTCGCGCAAGTAGTCAATACTCGTACAAGACAATCGTGAAAACAGCGAAGTGCTAGCGGCGGCGCTGCGGTACGGCACTATAACTCGTGGAATGATAGATACAGCTGTCAAAATACGCAGCCCTGATCTCCGCTAGGAAGTATGCAGCACAAAGTCAGTATTTTATTTTTCAAGCCGGCATTTTATTCGTATAAGTAATATTACACTTCCCTGCTGGTGATGACAGCGAATAAACTAACACCACATCTCAGTGAATAAAAGTGGCTATAGCTGCGTATGACTCATGCATTCCGGGCTAGAGCATCAAGTCAGGGTTTGTTAAACCTGTCTGAATACTGCCACGACGACCAATCTTGGAGGCCATGTATTATGAACACCGCCACACGAATAGACCGCGTCGCGACAATGAAACCTTCATGACGCGCAAAGCCATCGCGGCAACATGTTTTGTGGCGTCGGAGTGGGCTCTGTTTTTGAAATATTCTTCCAAGAAAACTGCGGCGTGCCTAATTCAAATTTTGGGTCCATTCTACAAAAAAATATTCGAAAACTTAAGCACATAATTGGTTCGTTTCAAATAATTTTGAACGGGCACTATTCGATTCGCTCGACAAATCGAATACGAGGATATTCGATTCGCAAGTCAGAATTTTCGAATATTCGTACATCCGTAAGCGCTGGACATCTGTCACTACTTCATTCATTGCCGAGTGCCATATTGAAGCTAATAATAGGCTCCTCCATGAATCCAACGAAAGGCGAGCTCCTGGAGTTGCTAGTTGTGCTCATGAGTTTCGGAATCATTGTTCCTGTGTTCATATCCGATATCATCTGTGTTTCGTGTTGCGCACTGCCTTCAAACTTCCAACGACCCTCTAACTAATCTGCCTTCAAATCCATTCAGCGGCAACGAACAGAATAGTACTTCACGAGCATTATGCGCAAAATGCCGTTATCGAAAGCACAAGGCCAATGTGAGTACCACGGTAGCGCCACGTTAACCGTTGGTAAGCTGCGCGTTGTGTACCCAGAGTACTTGGCCGGTATCCTTCGCTTTGCTGGCGCCGAGAGATGCCGATGTTGGCGTTGGGCCATTTAGGTTTTCTTGCCGCCAACAGTACGGGCACTCACAACAACGCTGAGAGCGTTAACGTCCAATGAAATGGGAAAGGGAGTTATATTTTCATTCTGAAGGCTTTAGAGCTGCAGATGCGTCAAATGCGCCCCACTACACACCTCAAATCAAATCCTGTGGCCAGATGCATTTTTGCCAAAGGCGCACATGCGCCCATACAAAAACAAGACAAGCCAGTTTTTCTTTTTTCTTTTGTAGCCGCATGGCAGTTATTAGCAGTTGTTCAGTCCTCACGTCTGGTCCACAGTGGGGGATCCTATGTACCGTGTGTGCGTGCGCACAACCTGGTCTCCACCTGCATATAGCTCAGCTGACAACCACTAGGCTGGCTAGACCGGATGGCCATATGTCTGCGCTCACGTCGTTGTTATGCAGCTTTCCTTATCACTTCGTTTGAAACGTGCTCCTCACGAGGGGGATTCCCCCAACTGTGTCAGGAGGTGTGTGCGTGCCTGTGACGATGATGGCCATCGGCCGGTGGGCGTTGGCCAGCCGCGTGATGCTCTGCAGTGCCTGCGTGTCTTCGGGCGACGTGTCCACTGGCAGGCAACAGTAGGCCACCACGTGGCAGTAAGCGTACGGGAATGTGTCGGGACCGTAACCTGGCCGCCTGCTCGCTTCGTGGTACACGCACACGAACCTGCGAAAAAAAAAACGTTTAATTGGGCGTTATAGTGGGACACTCGTTTATCGGCCCCTACATGATTTTCCCAACAAGACTTCCAAAATTTTGCAGCCTAATTTACAAATTAAACACGTCAGAGAGTGGCAGCGAAAGGGCGGGGGGAGGGGGGGCGTGGAGGACGCAGGTTTGCAACCCCCCCCCCCACATACACACACACAGACATGTAGAAATATTGTGAGAGGTCTAGGTTTCGTAGGTCCGTGACCGAACAATGTACATCGTTTGGAAATGGGGATTACTTTGAACTAATACTTTTCATTATCCAAGATATCCGCACACGACGCACATTTTTTTTTAAACATTTGATGCCTGATTTTTTTTGGCGCGTTCGCGCTTAGTGCGTATCAGCGCGTTTACGGTAGCGTAAATATTCCTAGGCGACCGCCCTGCCACAGCTAGCGGTTCTTAGCGTTGCGTCGTTCTTTAAGCCTTCTGCTTGTGATGCAGTGGTTTATGCTTTGTGCTACGCAAGTTTGGAATGAGAGAGGACGCTTCAGCGCCATCGCAACGCCACCACGAAGCCATATTTTTGCTGTGTCATGGAGCAGCGTAACCTTCTTCAGGCTTGCCCCCGTGCGTACCTGGAGTTCTCAGGTATGGCGCCGGCCGCGCCTTGATGTGCGGCGTCTTCAGTGTGCGACGGGCGCGCGGTCTTGCTGGATGCCCTGGGCACAGCGGCGGCGTGAAAGTGCCCCACCGTCCTGCGGGCCTCCCGGCCGACTCCCGCAGTGGGCGCGGGGCTGGAGCTCCGCACGGAGTTCACCACGAAGAACGCGGCCAGCAGGCAGAAGGATGCGAGGGCCGCGCCGTTGACCACGATGAGCACCCGCGAGCGGGACGACAGAGCGCCCCCGTTGTTCCTGTCACCACCACCACGCGGCGCCCGAGCTGGCCTCGACGGCGACCGGTGGCTGGGCCTGGCGCTGGTCGTGCTCCGTTTCACTGGGGACTGAGCAGTAGCTTTTCTCTGTGGCGAGTGGCGAGGGCTGCGCTGAGTCGGATGCTTCTTCGAGGGAGCCATGGCTGTCTCTGCGTTCTCGTTTGGTGCTGAATTGTTCTTGCGAGCTATACCTTCTGCTTTTGTCGGGCGATTCACTGCAGACTCTGAACAATGGCGGCCGGTTGGGAGATTGCACGCTTCGTTTTCTTCTTCCTTCCAGAAGCGCGTGTGCTCGCGGCGAAAAAGGACATTTAATATGAAAAGGGGTCGGCATTAGGGAAATAGGAATATTGTAGGGAACATGAAAAAGAAGGGGGAAAGAACCATGGGTGAAAAAACAATAGGATTGGACCCTACCGAAATGAAAAAAATACGAGGCGCACTTTCTTTTGCTTTATTTATTGCGCAGACCTCATTTAATATATGCAATTCACTACTTTTTTCAGGGTGCCCCTTATTTTTGTGCTTCAAGCCATTCATAAACTTGAACGAAGCACCTGCGTTGCCGCACAACGCATGTCCCAGTGACAGTTGAGGGTCCGGCCACGTAGCCATCGCTGAATGAGTCATGAAGCGAGGACAGATGAATATTTTGCTGTTGCAGACGTCGCTGCTCTGCGCCTGGGCCGGTCATCTCGTAATCGTGTCGAATTCATCATGATGTGAACGCCGCATATATATTGCAGTTTTGAGCGAGAAAATTGAACAGGCAGTCGGGAAACACGTAGGACACTCCGCGTTCTTTGCGTTGATCTCTGCTGTGATCATGCGATCAAACTTAGAGGGCGTTCAATTTTCAGAATGTTTGGTTTGGTTTATGGGGGTTTAACGTCCCAAAGCGACTCAGGCTATAAGAGACGCCGTAGTGAAGGGCTCCGGAAATTTCGACCACCTGGGGTTCTTTTGCGTACACTGACATCGCACAGTACACGGGCCTCTAGAATTTCGCCTCCATCGAAATTCAACCGCCGCGGCCGGGATCCAGCCCGCGTCTTTCGGGCCAGCAGCCGAGCGCCATAACCACTCATCCACCGCGGCGGCCAATTTTCAGAATGTAGATACAAGTAGGTGGCAACTATGGGATTGGTGTAGAAGGACAAGGAAGTAGTTTAGAAATGAAAAGAAGAAAATTGGCTGTTAATCCAAAGATACAGAGCACGAGAGTATTTAATGGCTAGGTTACACTTTTCACTACCATTATAAAAAGCGAATGCTGATTATCTATCTATCTATCTATCTATCTATCTATCTATCTATCTATCTATCTATCTATCTATCTATCTATCTATCTATCTATCTATCTATCTATCTATCTATCTATCTATCTATCTATCTATCTATCTATCTATCTATCTATCTATCTATCTATCTATCTATCTATCTATCTATCTATCTATCTATCTATCTATCTATCTATCTATCTATCTATCTATCTATCTATCTATCTATCTATCTATCTATCTATCTATCTATCTATCTATCTATCTATCTATCTATCTATCTATCTATCTATCTATCTATCTATCTATCTATCTATCTATCTATCTATCTATCTATCTATCTATCTATCTATCTATCTATCTATCTATCTATCTATCTATCTATCTATCTATCTATTTGTCTGTCTGTCTGTCTATCTATCTATCTATCTATCTATCTATCTATCTATCTATCTATCTATCTATCTATCTATCTATCTATCTATCTATCTATCTATCTATCTATCTATCTATCTATCTATCTATCTATCTATCTATCTATCTATCTATCTATCTATCTGTCTGTCTGTCTGTCTGTCTGTCTGTCTGTCTGTCTGTCTGTCTCTCCGTCTGTCTCTCCGTCCGTCCGTCCGTCCGTCCGTCTGTCTGTCTGTCTGTCTGTCTGTCTGTCTGTCTGTCTGTCTGTCTGTCTGTCTGTCTGTCTGTCTGTCTGTCTGTCTGTCTGTCTGTCTGTCTGTCTGTCTGTCTGTCTGTCTGTCTGTCTGTCTGTCTGTCTGTCTGTCTGTCTGTCTGTCTGTCTGTCTGTAAAAGGGACCCTAAGAATGGTCGCTTTTTGAAGCGCAGTTCCCAACTTGTATGATCAAAGAGCTCTGGCTGCCGTTGCGAAGTTGTCACAAGACTCACACACCGTCAATGACTTAAACAAAACTCGCACAGCGGTCGCAGCAATTCAATCCTTCTACAAGTGTTCTCCCGCTAAAAATGCCCCCTACACAACCGAGGGGGAACTCACCACCAGAAACAGCCCCCAACATGCATAAGTAGAGCCCTTCGTTTTCGGGTTTTAATTTTTTTCGGAATTGGTGCGTAAAACTCACACGATATGTTTTGTTTTTTTTAGCTGGAAATCGGGCACAGGTCCGGTTATTCAGCATTAAGTCCCAGAAATCGGATTTTATGGGGCCGTGTTTTGCAGCAGAATACAATTTACTAAAATCGTTCGTTTCTGTGCTGCACAAGAAAATACTCGCTTTTTCCACATTATTCTGTAAACAATATGAAAATGGCAATTACAGCGCAAAAATTTTGGCGACATCTGGTATTTCTTTTGTTTCATTTATCGCGATAATTTTGAAGTGTGCATTATCATCTGATCTTCAGCACTTCCGCGCCATCGCATGACTTCCTTGCCTTTTATGTGTACTGCCAAAACATTCATTCAACATCACAGCGACCATTGTAAACAGAGAAGAGCCTCAGAGCATGGAGAACGCCGTTATCTTGAGTAGAGCTTGGCGCAGGGACAGCAATTAGACGCTTGTTTTGGCTTCTCGCTTCCAAATGTAGTGCTTGAACTTGGCTCCAAATTAAACACCGCGACAAAAGACAAGCGTTAAAACAAGTTTAAAATGATCAATTGAATGTAAACATATCTTTGCAATAAGCACAAGACTTCCGATAATTTTTGCAGTGTTATCAGCTTTGTAAACAGGAAAAATAAGTTCCTTAGAAGGCTTATTTCCACCCAGAAATGTCGTTTATTCCGATTTCTTTATTAAACCATACACAACAATTTCGGACAAAAGCATCTGTCTGCGCGAAAAAAATTATGAACACACTTTCTTGTATATTGGAAGATTTCACTGTAACAGGCAATATATCCGCAGACCTTCCCTCGGTAGGCTTGAATTTCTCTTTGTTATTAATGGTTTTGCTATCTTAAAAAACGTCCCCCATTGATTTACCATGGCAGTTTTAATAACTCGATGTGGGCGATGGAAAAACTTTCAAAAAAATGTTTTTCTACACATCAAAAGAATGAGCCATTACCTTTGATATTTACAAAACAGTACCTTACAACATTCGAATATTCAAAAATTTGGTTTAAGAATGCTGGACATGTCCGGGATGCACGAATGAAGTAAAACCTGGTTTCACACGTAAACGATGGGTCCTACGCATATACGTTCCGAATACTAATATACGCGATGGGTGGCATGGTCGCCGATAGCATGTTTTCGTGTTCGGACATGTATTTGCGTGATGGAGAAAAGCAGCACGCGTGCGTGCAATTATCTAAGCGAGTTTTTTGCCGTTTCTCATACTTGTCTTATACTGTATGATGCCAGTAAGACAGCGGGACGGGCTCTGCTCACGCTTGGACAACGAAAAATCACGTCCATTTTTGGTCTCGTAGGGCTCAAAAGGTCATCCACGCCTTTTTAAGTTAAGCGTGCACTTGATAAGAGAAAGTCGATTTCGCGACCAGAGCCTGGCGTTATTTAATAACGCTTTATTTCTTATACTCAGCGCTGGGAAAAAAAAAAGCAGTCCGCCTGCCCCGGGTGAGGATCGAACTCACGACCTTCAGATTATGAGACTGACGCGCTGCCTACTGCGCTACCGAGGCGGATGCTTGCGACGAAAAGCCAGTTGTATTTCAACAAATCCCAATCCGTGAATAAAGTGCAATCGTGTATAACTTGATGAGTCTAAAAAAATTGAATATAAGGTAAAGACATGTCCTGATTTCGTGAGCAGTGCTGTCCTTGCCAAGGAAAAGCACAAGTTGTTTAAGCGCGAACCCACAAAAGTATTACGCTCTTTGAAACGTTGGTGTATGTACAGTATGTTGAGCTATATTTCCTTAACATATATTAGGGTGTTTATTTTTTTATCAATGAAGCATCAGCTCCAAGGCCGAACTAGTGTGCACCCTTTCTTAATCTTGTGTTCGAATCCCGCAGAAACGTTCATAATTGAGTGTATACATTTTTAGTGTATAGTGGTTCCAAGCCCACGGAAATCGGAGGCATAACAGGCTAGCTTTTGTGAGAAACACAGAAAGCCTAGTCAAGAGACGGCGCAAGAGAGCGTTCGCGTGGCCTGGCACACAGAACAAAGTAGCAGCTGGGAACGGAACGCGTCTGACAAGTCGCTGACGTGAGAACAGCGAAAGGGCGGCAGCTCTTCACTTGCAAGCTGCAGCATTCGAGTCACGCTCTCAGGTAACAAGCATAGCAGTGTGTTCTACAGGTACGCGCCTGGCATGTGGGGCTGTGTGTACCACTGTCGACTTTTATGCCGTCATCTAAGAGACCCCTAGCGGAAGAAGAGCATCCGCCCTGTCAGCACCACCGGGTGTCGAAGCAGCTGTAACTGCGATGGTTTGCAGAAACTGAATAGGTTCGCAATGCCCTTCGTACGCCTTGCTACGCACAAATTATTCAATGGTGGCCGGTGCCTTGGCAACCATCTTGTCGGTCTCTGGAACCTGCCCTGCGCCTGGTGCAGTCATGAGATCGCCTTTATCAGTCGCCTCTTTGGCTACTGTGTGCTCGCAAGGCTGTCTAACGCATGGACACATACAGAATCATAGACTTTGAACTTCAGTATAATGATATTTGACTTTAATTCATTTTTAGGTCCATCAGCAACACCCCAGACATTTTGGAGTGCAACGGATTCTAGTTCACTCACTTTGCCCTCAGGGCCTTAGCACTGCAGGCGCGAATTGCACAAAACATGAACAGAGAGAAAGAGAGGGTTTATTGAGGGTAAAGGCAGAGGGATTGGACGGAAAAGTGAATATCTGGCCTGCTACTCTGCACTGGGGAACGGGAAGAGGAAAAAAATGAAGGTCACAATGGAGGATGATGATAATGAGAGGAGGCAGATGAAAGAAGACAAAAAAGACAATGCACACTTTCTAACATCACTAACGCGAGTCAGGCCGGTGTCGCTTAAAAAGCGTGAGCGCGCTCGCGTTGCCTGTAGAGTTTTCGAACTATCTGGCCAAGCGCCCATGGGATCAAATCCTCCGAGACGGGCCTGGTGTCAAGAGACTTGAAAGTAAATGCTAGCATGAGTCTTTCTCGTGCATATGCTGGGCACGCCACTAAGACATGCTCTACAGTCACTAGCAGGCCACATGTGGTACTGTCCAAAACATGAACAGAATTGCCAAAAACATAACCAAGGCAATGTAGAGTAAAAAAGTGAAAACATGCAGTATCAGTAAAAGCACTGCAACAAAAAAAAAGTTACACCTGAGAAACGTAAAATTAATTTCCAAAAATTGCGTGGACGATATTTACCAGGAGCCCTCCTACGGCGTCCGCATAGCCCATGTCTCTTTGAGCGCCCACGTGCTGTGCATTGTCATCATCACCACTACCACCACCATCGTCATCATAATCATCATCATCAGGCTCACTGCACCCACTGCAGGGCAAATGCCTCTCTCATGTCTCTCCAATTAACCCTGTCCTTTGCCCACTGCGCCCAACGTATCCTCTCAATTTTTTTAATCTCATCCGCCCAGCTAACTTCTGCTGGCCCCTGATACGCTTTCCTTCTCTTGGAATCCACTCCGTTACCCTTAAGGATCTTCTTGCCTTCGCATTACATGCCCTTCCCAAGCCCACTTCTTCCTCTTGATTTCGACTATAGTGTCATTAACCCGCGTTTGTTCCCTCACCCACTCTGCCCGCTTCAGGTATCTTAACTTTACATCTATCATTTTTCTTTCCATGGCTCGCTGCGTTGTCCTTAACTTAAGCTGAACACTTTTCGTTAGCCTCCACGTTTCTGCCCCGTAGGTGAGCACCGATAAGATACAGCTGTTGTATACTTTTCTCTTGATAGATATTGGTAAACTGCCATTCATGATCAGAGAGAACCTGCCATATGCACCCAACCCATTCTTATTCTTCTAGTTATTTCCCTCTGATGATCCGCATCAGCGGTGACTTCCTGCTCTATGCAGGCGTATGCCCTTACCACTTCCAGCACCTCCCTGTCAGTTGTGAGCTGCTGTTTCCTTGCGAGACTGTTGAACATTACTTTGGTTTTCTACATGTCAATATTTAAGCCCACCGTTCTGCTCTGCCTGTCTAACTCATCGATCATGCTTTACAATTCATCTCCTGAGTGGCTCAACAAGGCAATGTCATCAGCGAATCGCAGATAATTCAGGTATTCTTTACTTATCCCCAAGTGTTCCCCAATTCAGGCCTCGGAATACCTCCTATAAAGAGGCGGTGAATAGCTTAGGCGAGATCGTGTCTCCCTGCTTGACACCCTTCGTTATTCGAATATTATTGCTGACTTTATGGAGGACTATGGTAGCTGTGCGGTTGTTACAGATATCTTCCAATATTATCACGTAAGACTCTTCTACACCCCGACTCCGCAATGCCGGCATCACAGCTGAGGTTTCCACTGAGCCAAATGCTTTCTCGTAATCAATAATATTGGGGTTTATTATATTATGCTCATTTATCTATCGCCTGATTGATCATGTGAATATGGTCTATTGTTGATTATCCTTTATGGAAGCCCGCCTGATCATTTTGTTTAGGTGGTTGGAATTATCGGAGCCCTCCACCACGGCACCTCTTTCTCTCTTTCTTCTTTCACTCCTACCCTCCTCTCTTCCTTTACGGCGCGGTTTGAGTGTACACCAAGATGCGACACAATTACTGCATCTTGTCCTTTCATCAAAACCCAAATATTTTCTCAATTTTCAAGCGCGCGAGGCTCAAAAGCCAATTTTACGGTGAAATGCGACAAGGAAAAAGGACAGTGGTGAAGAGCAGTGTATTTGAGACAACTGCAGCCCGCATATTTCTTTGCTTCGGAGATCCACAGCACACCAAGAATGAATAATACACACAGCTAGACCGGCAGGAGTTGGGAAACGCAAACGTCAGGCTTTGTTACGCGAATGTAGTGAATACAACAAAAAAGCCTAGATAAAAGCGCGGTGCACTGGCGAAGGAACTGAAAAGAAAAAGCAAACGGAAGGTGCATGGTGCGGAAGATCTTTGCGGACGATTGGGTCGGCATTCTTTCTTTAAATATACTGCGGTAATCTTTCTCTCTGTATTTGTTTCTCCTGTCTTTCCAACTTACCGTCCATCGGGGTTATTTTTCAAGGAAATAAAAAGCCGGTTCGTATGGTGGACGTCGCGCAAACATAATCCACTTCCTCCTCCTGCCTTCTGACCTTGCCGCACAATTCTGTTCGCAGCACATGAGGCTTTTCTTTCACTGCCTTTTCGTCGGCCCATGCAGCAAGGCTGCCTAAGCGCTCTGTTTTCTTTTGCCGTGTTTCCTTTTGCAATACTTTCTTTTCTTTCAGTGTGCTCCGCGACACGTGGACACCTGCGCGACCTGCACCCCCTGCGCACACATAGAGATAGCCGTCGCCATGACTGGTTGAGGCCGTGAGACGCTATGTCGACATCCTGCGTTTTCTGGCCGGAACTCACCATTGTGGCGCTCATATATTTGTAAACTTTCCTTACACTTTCCACTATTCAGTTTATTTCGCGTTCACACCAGCTACGGTGCCTCAGTGGCTTCGGCATTGTGCTGTTGATCGCAAGGTCGCGGGTTCGATCCCGGCCGCAGCGGCCGTATTTCGACGGAATCGGAATAAAAAAAATTGGAGGGCACTTAAGCTTCGTCTCGTGTTGCAGCGCTGCCAAGGAGTTCACGGAACGCCAACGCCCGTTCAGCGCGACGCGTGGCCCGTTGGACAATTTAAGAAAAGGACGCCTGCCTCACATATCTCGGTGGACACCCGAACCGGGCCGTAAGTGAAGGAAATCGAAATGAAAATTCGTTTTAAAGGAAGGAAATGACGCCTGTCTTACAATTCTCGCTGGACACCCGTACCGCGCCGTAAAGGAATGAAAAATATCTTCCCTTATGGCGCGGTTCAGGTGTCCACCGAGATGCGCTATTTTTCGCTCACGGCCAAAGACGCCGACGACACCGGCTTTACTGCGACACGAGCTCCTTAACCTGATACGTTAAAGCGGCTGTGTGTTGTGCGATGTTAGCGTTAAAGAACACCGGGTGGTATAAATCATTCTGGAGTATTTCACTTCGGTGTCCCGCATTGCCCGTGTGTCGCTTCGGGACGTAAAACCCCCCAATTTGCAATTTGCAGTTTACTTCATATTAACTGGGTACGGTATTTTTTTCTTAGAAACATATTTTTTAATACGAACTGCCGCATTTCGCGAGTTTTGTTTCCGTCCTTGGTTTCAATAAAATATACCCTCACTAGTATACCATTAATTACCACCATATATTACTATGCCGCCTGCACCTACACGGATTTTACAGGGTACAATGTGAAATACACGTGTTCCATTAGACGCAAATTGAATTATCTGCTTTCCGGTGAGGGGCATGGAGTTTAATTGTTGTTTCTTACCAACTACTCAACTGCATAGCGACTGAAAACAGACTATCTGCGTGTCAAATTTAATAGTTTCTTCTTAAAAAAACAATTTGCAAGGCCAAGAAATCAAATTTGTGGTGCCATTAAAATGTGACAGGATATCATTTATGTTTTTTTTTTACGCAGACAAAGCAAAATGTCACGTCATTCCATAGACCTCTCTTATAATCACGTCACAGGTGAAGTCCAAAAGGCACACTGCGGCCTATGGGGACGCTGTAGTGGAGTGTTCAGAGTTAATTTCAATCAAACTGGTGAGGGTTCTTTCACATGCACCGAAATATCAAAATACACACCTGGGACTGTACAGCAGATCTTCACGGATTTGGATAGGTAGTAAGTATGAATCACGTAGAAAAATAAAAATTGTTTTTTTTGGGGGGGGAAAGGAAATGGCGCAGTATCTTCCTCACATATCGGCGCACGCCTGAACCGCGCCGTAAGAGAAGGGATAAAGGAGGGAGTGAAAGAAAGGAGGAAAGAGGAGGAGGGGAGAGATTTTAATGGAACTGGAGATGTCTGCCTGGTTGTCGGCCAGGCATGCTACTACAAGTGAGGGTGAAAGAAGAGAAGGTTAGAGAAGAGGATGGGGAAAAAAGGAGAAAAAGAAAGGGTGAATGGTGGAATCAAGCACGCACGCACGCACGCGCGCATGCACACACACACACACACACACACACACACACACACACACACACACACACACACACACACACACACACACACACACACACACACACACACACACACACACACACACACACACACACACACTTGCCAAAGAGTGTCCACCAAACCTGTGTCTCTTAAAAACACTGAAAATGCTTTTGTCCCGCGCACACCCCCCCCGCCGCGGTGGCTCAGTGGTTAGAGCGCTCGACTACTGGTCCGGAGTTCCCGGGTTCGAACCCGACCGCGGCGGCTGCGTTTTTATGGAGGAAAAACGCTAAGGCGCCCGTGTGCTGTGCGTTGTCAGTGCACGTTAAAGATCCCCAGGCGGTCGAAATTATTCCGGAGCCCTCCACTACGGAACCTGTTCTTTCTTTCTTCTTTCACCCCCTCCTTTATCCCTTCCCTTACGGCGCGGTTCAGGTGTCCAAAGATATATGAGACAGATACTGCGCCATTTCCTTTCCCCCCAAAACCAATTATTAGAGAGCTTTAGTTTCACGTACGCAGAGTGTTCACGTACGCAAACGTGAGAAGTCTACGTAGCCTGCACGCAGGTGGTTTGAAACCCTTATAGTTACGCGTACGCGAAGCACGCCGCGCGTTACGCCTAGCGGCATCTACTAAGAAACACAGACACTGGTTGTAGCCCAAATCATCCAAGACAAGTCTTTAAGCCAAGCCATTCAAAGCGAGACCGTTGCTATGACGACGACCAACGCTTCTTCGTCAGGCTTAACAGCTGAAAAATCGCCCTTCTGTTTGAAAAACAAAAGCTATTTAGGGTATGAATGGGCAAATCGAAGGCGAATACAACAGTCTAGAACGCGATATCGGCTCGAGGGATTAGCGACGAAGCTGTTATCGCTTTGAAGCGGGCGGGCAGGGCGCCGCCATGTTTGTCAACGCTACGTACGCAAGCAACGCAAAGATCGCAACGTAAGAATCCGAATCTCACGTACGTGCGTGAGACTCGCTCATACCCTTTGCGTTCTGCGCATGCGCACTGGTCACCCGTAAGAGCTCTACGTACGTGAAGCCTCTACGTACGTGAAACTAAAACTCTCTATTATTATTATTATTATTCCCGCGCACACCCAAAGCCGCGTCCCTCCAGGCTCCAAGGACATGCTCCAGGTGCACGGCGCCATCCTGTCGGAGTTCTAAAGCACTTAAAAGTACTTTGCGACGATTGTTGAAGAGTTGGAAGCGGAAGATCAAATGTTGAAGATCCTCGGCGCACCACATGTGGGGCAAAGAGGGCTACATGATGCACAAATTTGATGCACCACTTGATGCACCAAGAAGAAAGAGGTGCCGTAGTGGAGGTCTTCGGAATAATTTCGACCACATGGGGATCTTTAACGTGCACTGACATCGCACAGCACAGGGTCGCCTTAGCGTTTCGCCTCCATCGAAACGCTGACGCCGCGGTCGGGTTCGAACCCGGGAACTCGGGATCAGTAGCCGAGCGCCCTAGCCACTGAACCACCGTGGCGGGCCAAGAAAGATACTTAGTGCACCGTCAGATGCATTGAACGAAGCACACTTAATAAAAAGCATTGCCAAACTAGTGTATGTCGGCGACTTTTTATTTCAGTGACATGTGAGACCGCTCCAAACACAACGATTTCAACACAACGAACGTGTATATTGCATTTCCAATTAGGACGAGTAAATTTTATTTTCAAATTGCTCGCGGGTCACGTAATCCTATGGGATCGGTATGAAACCTGTACAGGTCGATTCCTCTGCTCCTGTACTTTTCACTGATGTGAGTCAGGCTTACGTTAAAGCATGCTGATAATGAGTAAATCCTGCGGACACAGTTTCTTCAACAGGACTCTCAAGCCACAGACCTGGCCTTGTAAAGAATGCTTGCCTTAAAAGAAATGTATACGCCCACCTTGACAGCACCCTTTAGTGTCCCCTTTGCCATCAACTGGTGGCCTGGCAAGGGACTTTGCCTGGTTTGTAGGCGAGCTCACATCCTCTCCTATGCGTCTCTCAGTGAACGGTCACGATATCCAGCGTGCAACGGAGATCAGGATTTACACTATTCCTCTCAGGTCGTTGTCACAACCTTGGTCTCCAAGAACACACTCTTGTTCCCCTGTGCTCTTCAGCCATTATGCGGGTTTGAGTCGCAGGTAGGAGTGGTTTCCACCGACTACAAACAAGTCGATCCTTCCACAACAACCGGACCGAGGAAACTTCAGGTGAGCAGGCTCCACGCCAGCCGCGTTATCCTTACTTATTTCCTTGAAGCGCTGATGCTGACGTTCGCTGGAATTAATACTTTGCCTCATTGCATGAATCCTGAATTGATCCAGGCGTGTGTTTCTATGTCTGTGTCCTGCGTATAGCGATAAGCAATCTCTTTAATGTGTCACCAACTGGACGAACATTTTTTTTAAGTACTAGTAACGTTACATACGTGTTACATTGAAACATTTACGTTAACTTAAAAAAAATTAACAAATAACTTTCTATCTTATACCGTGAGCGTTATTTGAACGCTCACACCAAACATTATGTTAATGCCCTGTTCCTAATCTCCTGTAATGTAACACTACTATATAATATATTGTCGTGGGGAGCAGTCAGATGATCGGAGAAACAAGGAAAGCAACACGTTTATTCGTCGTTGAGACTGGTCCAAAGCCGCGTATCTCGAAGTTATTTATATACATGCAGTGTGGCTGCGCGTTCCATCCGCACGTGCCGACACGCTCGACAGAAATGACGAAGAACCGCGATACAGGGCAATACACGTGGGACTACTACCGCCCTGTAAAAGCGCATCACCTCGATGGTAAACGAAAATAAGTAAATAAGTGTTTGGAAAAAGAAATGAAGAAAAAGCTCCTCTCGTCAATATTTCAAGATTTTGACCCGCACCTTTTCCCACTGTTTGTACAGAGAGGATGTTTTTCATGCAACATATATTTAGGTTAAAAGTAAGCTCAAGAGGTTTTTGGGAATTCGACAAGATTCAAGGATTCGAATGTATGAACCTCGTAGGTAAAGCGTGCCAAGATTTTTCCGCTGGCATTTAAAATACTGATGTGATCGCCGATAAAAACTACAATTTTCAGGCTTCACCTCAACGCCCGGAGAGGAGTGTAGATGCTAGGTGTGGGCGGTTCTTGTTGACGAGATCTCAGATTTCAGCTGACTTTGCCCATATGTGCGCTGCGGAGAAGCCTGAACGCCGTCTCGGCTTTATTCGGCGATTAGGTCGCCCTTTAAAACGCTAGCATACTTTATCTCCAAGTTTCAAACATTCTGTACATTTAAACAAGGGTACGTAGATGCGCAAGGAATACGTACGACAAACGCACAAACACATAAGACAAGTACAGAGCACACTATGCTCTGTACATGTCTTATGCGTCACTTCATTTGTCCCCGTCTTCCTTGCGCAAGAAGGTACTTTTGAAGAAATGAACCAAACAGCACAAATGAATTAAAGTACTAATTATCAATTTAAGCTCGTCGAATTCCAAAACCACTTCAGTTGCCCTTAAAATATGTTTGATAGTGCCTGGCATATATTTCATGCTCAGACCCAAAATTTCTTTAGAAAACTTTGCTTATTAACACTTCACCATTATAACTTCTGGGACGCCGTTCATAACTCCCTATAAGCTTGAGGCCATGGTATCCATTAGATTGTGTGTGTGCATGCGTTGCATATAGTCCTGCTGTATTGTAGTACTCAAGTGTCGAACTCGTTGCCCCTTGAAAAGCCTTGAAAGCAGTTTACTATTACAACTGACGCGTCTGGTGAACGAAGGTCACCATTATTGAGTTAGCGAAAGTTGCCCATATGTTGTTAAATATATAACTATGGACAGAAAATCATTACCATATCGTTTATAACGTTTCAGAAACGTTACAAAACAAGGTCATGAAAATAATAAATAAACGTTTAATCAAAGAATAACAGTAATATTGCTATGTTTCGTGCTACATGGTACGCTCATAGCAAGAAAGGCGCAGATGGTATGGAGCACAGTGTTCATTAGCAATCCTTGAGCAGCGGACAACTCCTTGAATGGACAGGAGGCGGCTAATGCCAGTCGGAAGCAATGCCCCCGAAAGGTTTGGAGTGTCCGCAATTTAGTCGACCAAGAAAGCCAGTAGGCAAGTAGAGAAGTGTAGAAAACCAGGACAGTGTCTGACGCAGTCTGGCTGCCCTTGATTGCTTGTATGCCGTCATTAGTTAAAAAAAAAAAAACCAAGCAGCCGCGTTTACAACTTTTTGTGTGCGCTACTCTTCTCCTAGTAGACGTATCAATGTGGAGGGGAAGTCGAATATATGGGCTGTGCGTTCAATTAATTTCCTGACGCCTTTCTAACCGCGCCGCATCTCGAAAATGGCTGGTACGAAACATTTACTGGAACTGGTGGCGCCCCCTATCCATTATATATCAAGAGTCGTTCTCTGGCGCCAAGCTTGTCTCGTTCGAAAGGTGTGCATTAAAAGTACAGCTTCAAATCACAGCATCTGATGTATAATGGTTGCTCCACATTCAAAAAGCAGCCCTGGAAAGGGAGCTCCACTAGTGATCATGAATGTTTACATCCCGTTTGAAGCTGCGACCCTGCCGAAGCTGGTCAGATTCCTTCCTCAGAACGTCCTCCTCTCATTCCGACACAGTTGGTGGATTTATATACAGGGGCAGCACTGAAACATTACATTCTTGTTTCGTTTAAACATTACCCCAATGTTCCTTCATCCTTTTTCTGACATTTTCTAAAAGGCCTGGGCTTCACGGAGAAATCGTTCTATTATCCATCTATGGCCAGCTGGTTGGGCAACTCGCAGAGCGGCCCCTAATGAGGAGGGGTATGGGTTGGCTATGGGGGGAACTTCCATGGATTGGGGGCATTTCCACAGGTAGTGTATGAGGATGTCCTTGGCCGCCTCACATGTTGAGCAGAGTGGGAGGATCAAGGTGCGGTGGCAGAGATGAAGGAGATAAGTTGAGATGTAGTAGTTTGCAGTTGCCGCCAGGTAGCACTGTATTTTGAATATAGTGCGGGGTGGAAGGGTAAAGCGGCTGTTTCGGTATTGAGTTGCGATTTGATGGTATGTGAGTGGAGTTCGCGAAGGGGCTGGGTGTCCGATCTTCCGGGGCCCGGATGGATAGTTCTTGAGCCAGCTAATGACCGCGCTCATCACCGGGGATCGAGGCATGCCCAGGAACCCACGAGCTTCCCCGGACTAAGCAGGAAAGAGCGCATTGAGCGCACTCGCTCGCGGAAGATCGAAAATGTGGGGCAACGTTGTTCGGCTGCTCCCGCAGATGGCGCTAGGGGTAGAATCAACGTCAATGGCATCGGCGGAGAGGCGTCGAATTAAGTAGCCAAGGTAACGGCGGTATATTGATGCAGAACGAGCGGTGAGAAAGAGAACGCAGGACATTCATTCTCACAATGAACACATTTCATGCTCTTTTCCAACGAGCGTGTAAAGAGCTTAATAAATAAGCATGTATATGTGCCGATTGTATTAGTGCGGCTAAAGAGAAGCTCCATTAAGTTTTCATTCCAAAGAAGCACACCGCAAGGAGCCGAGGTAAACTACTGTTTTTAAATTGAGGCAGTCATATATGCAACACCGTTGAGCTTATTATCACAACAAACAAGATGGAAGAAATGGGAGTGGGAAAAGTGGACTTTCTGCAAAGTTGATGCCTTTAGGGCAGAAATTGAGATTCGTTGTCAATATGCCGGCGAATAACTGCAATAATTTGGGCCAATGGCCGTGATTCCGCAAATAAATTGTGGTTCCAACGTTTTCTTTCATATGCTTAGACTCTTATGTTTAATTGAGGCCGCTCTGTTCAAACTTGTCAGTGTGTACAGTGTGAAAAAATAACTGACTTGTAGATATTATTCTACAACTTCTAGTCTTTCACGCCAAAAAAGATTTTGTCTACCAGACCTTCTTGTGGGTTCCCTGAGCCTAAAATTGCAGTCAAACAGTTTGATGACGCCCGGGCGACCTTTACAGATAACTGTGCAACATGCCGACAACAAAGGAAAGAAAATGATGTGCAAGTAATCAGGGTTACTATAACAGTTGCTAATGGAAAATACGCGAGAACACAAAAACTGCAAAACCAGAATTATCAGTTACATTAGTGCAGTTTCACGGAGATAATAGGTTTAAGTTTACTTTGGTAAATAGCAGCAGTTCAAAGGTTAGACAAATATGCGAACAGAAGCAACGGCGAGGACAAAAACGCCGCTCGCAAAATTCGTGTCTAGAACTCAAGATAACGAAACGCATCGCTTGAATTTGACGAAATGCATCTCTGCGAACAAACAGACACACAAAAAAGCGAAACAAGGTAGAAACTTCAAACTCATTAAAGCTGCAGTTATTGGTCCGGCGTTGTACTCATGTGTTCGTATTGCTCTTATCTTGAAGGGTGAATGCAATATAATAGACTGAAGCTTATAATGTGCATTTAACTGGGGTATGAATCACGTATCCTCGTTACGTTTATTAAAGAAAATTCACATCGTGTTTTGATGCCGAAGCAGCTCTGACGTATAAATTCATCTTTAAACTGGAGCTGACATGCAATATAAAAGCTGACTTGGAACCACAGAATCACATGAGAGCACTGTTTGCTTCAAAATGTAAAACCGACAAACCTAACTCTCTCCGACGCACAAAGCATGCTAGAAGCGCTGCCTGCTCATGCGAATTCCGTGAGAGTGGCCTTCTTATTATACGCCTACGCTGCTCTGTGAACTGATCTCAGAGTATGTCACCATTGCATACGATTCAGCGAAAGATAGAAGAAAGTGAGGATCAATGAAAAGCAACTGAAACAAACCGTAGCGGGGCCGATAACGCAGGGGGTCCGAGATTAGGATGGACATCGTAACTTGAAAGTCTATGTCGGAGAGGCTGGAAATCGGAAAGAAGCTGACGGCAGAATTCAGTGTCATAAGAACCGATATGATATATTGTAAACTAATAAGATTATACAGATGCCCCAAGGGAAACTATTAAAAGAGAATATGCAGTGCACACAGTGATGATACAACACTATTGGTGAATGAAACAAGGTAACCATGTGGGCTAGTTGGTGTGTATCAGACATAACTTCACCAGCGAAAGAACGGGACACCAGGACACCAGCGTTGTCCTGTGTGCTTCTTCTCCTGGTGTCCCGTTCTTTCGCTGGTGAAGTTATGTCTGGTGAATGAACTATCGAGCCTTCACAAATTATTCGCAAGCTAACTCTAATTAACATTCATTTTGCTCGTGTAACGTTAGAGAACTCAGCCGACAAAGGTAAGGAAATGAGGGGATCGTACGTTATGACATACATATGAAGGAAGCCAACACTCAGAAACCAAGGAGAGCAAAGGGCATTGGTGCTGTTTTATCATTTTGTGATGTTGATCAATAGGAAATTAATAGTGTAATTTGTAAGGTTGGTGCTGGTGAACATTCCCCTACGTCAGAAACCAAGGAGAGCAAAGGGCATTGGTGCTATTTTTTAATGTTGTGGTGCTAATTAATGGGAAATTAGTAGTGTAATTTGTAAGGCTGGTGCTGGTGAACAGTCTTCTAAGTTAGTTTGCACGCAGCATAAAAACCCCCGAAAGTACGAGATTGCACAGCCGCCGGCCATTG
The DNA here is from genome assembly GCF_052857255.1 of Amblyomma americanum. Classification (NCBI taxonomy): domain Eukaryota; kingdom Metazoa; phylum Arthropoda; class Arachnida; order Ixodida; family Ixodidae; genus Amblyomma; species Amblyomma americanum. The sequence goes on from NC_135499.1 coordinate 207,406,584, forward strand.
TTTGAAGGACGTATGGTCACGCCGTGATCTTTCCATTTTTCAAAAGTGGGACTTGTTTAAACAGGAGATCAAAAACTTGGCAATTGAGGCCTCAGCAAGAATCGCTTTCCTGAAGAGACACCACCTTCGTGAGCTTGGGCGCACCCTAACGGAGCTACATGAGCTAGAGAGGGTAAGCCCGGGTGCCTATCTCGAAGAGATTAATAACGTAAAAGCACAGCTTCAACAATTTGCGACAGACAGATATAAGGGGGCCTTGATACGATCTAGGTCCCGAAGGTTTCTTGATGAGCAACCTTCTCGTCGGGCCCTGAGTGATGAAAGAGAGAATGCTCTTGCGAAGGAAATATTGGAAATTCAGTATGGTTATTGCACATACAGTGATGCGCCTGGTATTCTTGCTGCTTTCTTCGACTATTATCGGAAGCTGTTTGGCAGTTGCGAAGATCCAAGTCAGGGTTTCGATTACAGTTCCTTGCTTGGAAACTTCCCTCGACTTGATGATGAGAAGTGTGCTATAGTGAAGGGACCTATCCCTTTGGATGAAATTCAATCAGCCATTTCTGCCCTGCAGAGCCAGAAATCTCCTGGGCCAGATGGTATTACTAGCGAATTCTATAAAACATTTTCGCCTTGCCTAGTGCCTGCTTTGATGGAAGTTTTCAAAGCATCTTATGATGTGGGTGTCCTGCCTCCCACTTTTTATTCTGGGCACACAATATTAATTCCCAAAAGCAAAGATACTAATCGGTTGAAAACTGTTGAGGGATATCGTCCAATTTCCCTTTGCAATGTTGATTACAAAATTTTTGCCAAGGTTCTTAGCAGTCGTCTGCAGCTCGTCATTATGGACTTGATAGGTCCGCATCAGGTCTGTGGTATTAGAGGCCGCAGTATTCAAACACATATCCATATTGCACGTTCAGTATTAGAGACAGTATCAGATGAGATAGGCCAAGTAGCTCTGATTCAAATTGACTTGGCTAAGGCGTTTGATAAAGTTCGGCACGATTTCTTGTTCGCGGTCTTGGAGTATGCAAATATTGGTGACGTCTTGCTCAAAGGCATAAGGCTGTGCTATAAGAACTCCTATACAAGGGTTATTGTTAATCAGGAGCTAACGAAACCAGTACCACTAGAAGCATCTGTTCGTCAAGGATGTCCACTGTCTCCATTGTTGTTTGCCCTATATCTGGAACCCCTCTGTCTCAGTATAATTAACAGCGCAGCTATCCGCGGTTTCTCTCTGGCTCAATGTGAAGTTAAAGTTTTAGCTTACGCTGATGATGTCGCCTTCTTTTGTTCTGACAAAAAGAGTGTACTCGAGGCTCTAAACTTGACTAAACAGTTCTGCGATGTATCAGGCGCGGCTCTTAATTTAGAGAAATCCAAAGGCTTTTGGTTGGGTCATTGGGGAACTAGGCCAAGCCAGTTTGGTGGTATATGCTGGAACTGTAGCCCTCTTGAGTACCTAGGCGTTCCGCTGCACCAAGTTCGCAACAGTACAGCCTACTGGGATTCACAAACTGTAACTCTACGGCGGCAAACACAGGCTTGGATGGGTAGGGAACTCTCAGTGTTTGCGAGGGCACAGGTCTGTAACATTTTTTTGTTTGCAAAGCTCGCGTATGTCCTTCAAGTCCTGCATTGTGCGAGGAGGAAGGTGCAAGCAATACATAGAATATTTGCAGCATTCGTTTGGCGCTCTCAATGGGAGCCGATGAGGCGTGACAACTTGTTCCTTCCCTTAGAGGGTGGTGGAGTGAGCCTTGTTCACCTGTTCGTGCATCAACTCGTTTCTCGTTTTTTCTTTTTCAAATCGGCAAACGACCCGTTTCTGGTAGCTGTGCTCATTAGGCGGCTTAGTTTTCATTTGCCTTACTTATTCGCACCAACTGTGCAGGCTCGTGAGGGGACTTTATGGGGATTTCTTAAGGAGGTTGCTGACACTTTCAATTTTCTCACTGTGCGCTTCTCTTTAGATTACCTGTATAGCCTCTCGAGAAAGCAGATGACCCAGGCTCTCACTGAGTCTTTGTTCCCTACACCATTGTATCGGCAGCCTTATCTGGGGTCTTTGGACATCAGTGTTCTAAAGCGTGTTAGGCGGATGTGCATTCAGGCAGCCGCTAAAACGTTCTTTTTCAAACTACACACAGCGACGCTGCCTGTCAAGACATTTCTTAATGACAAGGGGATGTTTGTACCCTGGAATGTGAATTGTCGTCTGTGTAACGTGCCTGAGACAATTGATCATTGCTTCATCCTGTGCCGTGATGCCATGTTCTTTTGGGACATACTACAACGAACTCTTAAGAAGGACATTGAAATTACACCATACACTATTAGATTTCTGCCTGTTGACAAAAACTCTGTTGTGCCTTATGACGTGTTTGTGTTGATGGGACTATTCAGTCTTTGGAAAAGTCGTATGATGGACAGACATGCCGAGCCACCAAGATCGTCCAAATCTGTGTTTCGGGAACAGTGTGCGTTGGTGAGGAGTGTATATGCTGCTCGCGACGAACCTCCAAGCTGGCTGCCGTGCCTAGATGCTTGTGTGTGCCTCCCTGAATTTTGATGTTTTGATGGGGATGCAGTGGTGAGTTCGGGCTATGGGGGGCTCATATTAAGCAGCCCGGTAACTTGAGACGCGAACTAGTCTGATTGAAGTTTCCTCCTTTCTACAGAAGTTCTTCCATGCAATAAAGAAAAAAAAACCGCCGGCCATTGCTCAGTTGGTAGAGCACTTGATGCAAAATTCGGATGTCGTTGGTTCGAATCCCACTGACGGCATCTGGTTATTTTCTCTTCTACTTTATAATTGGTTTTTTTAGCCATAATGTGATTGCACTATTAATTTCTCGTTGATTGAAAACCCCCATTTTTTAATAAAATATAGAAACATTCCCCTGTGCTCATTGGTTTCGGTGACTGTTGGCTTTTTTCATGTTTCAAATGATTAAGTACAGATTTTTAATTAAATGCAGATTCTTCATTTAGAAGACGAGAAAGATGCTTCGGTGCTGTCTGTACGGGAGCATTATGCGGAAAGTTAGAGGTTGTTTACGTGATGAAATGCAATTAAAAGCCGATTAATGTACTGCAATTAACCAATTAATTTTCTTTAGTTTGTTTCAGGATGCAACGCCATATTATGAAATTAAGACCGTCAAAATCAAAGGCGATCTGAGCTTTTTTGAGGTCGGAATCGGCATTGTGATTCGAGATATCGAAAGTGGAAAACGCGGTTTTGAAATCTCGTTAGGTTGGCTTTCTCACGCTTCCCTCTGATCAAATGGTGTCACTCGAATATTTAATGCCGGAAATAGTTATGCCCATTATGAGTTTTCTAATGTGGAAGATGCTGACGTTGTTTTTGCGACGGCACCACGTGCAGCAACCTCATTAGATGAGCGCGCAACGTGGAAAAGCCGACTTATAGAGCGATCGAGGAGGCATTTTTCACATTAAATGTCTCTATCCACGTTCCTAGTGCGCAGATTTTAAAAACCGAACTCACTATCGATGTTGACGTCCTTTAAATTTTGCAAAATAATCTTGCGTCCTAAATAAAACATAAAAAATTGATTAATTCATTTTAGTTTATTACTGACTTTTAGTTCCCTTATGGAGAGTTTTTTTTTTTTTTCAGAATGGTATTAAAATGGTAATTTATTACTCATGCTACCATCTGTCGGCAAACCAACAATATGCTCTGGATGCATCCTAGTGGCCTTAAACCAGACACCGAGTGCCAGTCGGCTAATGACAAGTCTGAGTTGTCAAAGTCCTTAAGGGGGTTAATAGCACTCAATCACGTAAGTAATGTATGCTTCGCCACAAAATGCTTTTACACAGACCGCACTGAAGTATTTTTCAGCACTTTTTAAGGATAAATCTGTATTGAGTAATTTGAAACAACGGTGTACGGCACGTTCGGCGAAGTCATTTCGTCGGCGTCGTCGTCGGCGTCGTCGTCCGCGCACTCAAGGCAAAGGAGCTCTCAGGCATATCACCTTTCCACACGACGATGAAAGAGCCGCTAAGCACGGCTCTACATTATCAATTTCGTGGCCGGATCTCTCCTACGCGTAGCCGACCGGAGTCTTCCGTTGGCGTCCTTGGAGGACACCCACAACAGCCAGAGTCGAATCACCGAAAATAACACTTAGTGCTTAGCACTTAGTGATAAATTTTCATCACAGAATTAGCAGAAAATGTGGAGATCAGCGCTGACTGACAGCTTTTCTCCGGTGTGCCTTCGACATCCCCTTTGCCAGTGGAGGAAACTGGTGATGCCTGTCTTTGTAATGGTCGACGATTTCTCGAAACCACAGAAGCGGCCGGCTAGGCCCACCGGTTGGGGAGGACCGGTAAAGGGGCTGTCGAAGGCAGACGACCGCATTCTGCGACAGCTACAGACGAACACCTACTGGTGTCCCGCCATGGCTACTCGCTATGGCCCGAAAGTGAATCCTTTGTGCCCACACTGTGACGAGCTCTGTTCTCTATCCCACGTGTCAGCACAGTCCCCACTTCCCTCCCCACTCCAACCCCAGTAAAGAGGAGGCTTGGGAGCCCTTTTTCCTCGAGCGCTCGAATGCGCGACGGCACAAACTGTCCTCGCACGCCGGGCTAGCGAGGCGGCGGGATCTTGCGGCATCCTGGACTGACGCGGGCCAAGAAGATGTCGGCATTCACCAACTGCGCCAGCTAATCCTCTCTATTTCCCTCATAAAGGTTTGCTCTCTCTCTCTCTCTCTCTCTCTCTCTCCGGTGTGACCAATATGTTCGCCCACTTTAATGGGGATGTACGCGGCAAATTGATACTGCCCCTTGAAAAACGCATCTTCCGTGGCGACGAGTAGCCATTAGCGACGATTGAGGTTTATTGAGCACCATCTTGTCCAGCCCATGCCTCCCCTGTCGACCTCTCTATTTGTCGAGTAAGGAAGCCCAGGAACGGAGAAGGAAGCCGCCTCTCTCCTGCAGCGCATCGCCAAGGCAGCGGCTAAACTCTGCCAGATTTATGTCTTCTAAACGCCATAGTCCGAGCAGAATCGGAGGCGCGCGCACCCCACATCGCCGGGCTCCACCTTCGGGCGTCCGTTTACGACCGCGAAAAGGAAGACGAGTGAAGAAGGAGGGGGTGAGATTGGGGTAATGTCCATTGTGTCCAGACGACGGGGCATAAAACACGCCGAAAACGGGGTTTCATCAGCGCGAAACAGTTGAGCGAGGATAAAAGGAAGCCGACAAGAAACGGTAAAACGACAAGAAACGCCCGGTGAGGGCGACAGCAGGGCAGACGCTGCCGAAGGTTCGGCTTCGGCGACTGTGGAACTGCTCTATCCTCACAAAGGTGGCGTTGGTGTGTACACTACTACGCCGCTCGGCTACGCAGTTCCCCTCGGCCATAAGCAAGGCGCGGCTTTCCCGGCACGTTATAGGGATACGGGATAAAAAAAAACTTGAGCGTGTCCCCAGACGGCGACCTCCCGCCCATGAAAACGCCCTTTCTTTATTGGATATCCCGTTCTTCCCAGTCCGGCGGGTCCATAAAGACCAGCCGGCCAAACAATACCGGCTTTACGACTGGTCCCTCCCCCTTCGTCTCCCGCCTAAGCAGCACCTTCTGTCTTCGTGCCGCTGCTGAGTTACTCCTTGTTTGCCTGCTTTCAGCTCTTGGTTGCGATCGTCCCTTTCTCCTATAACCTTCTTAACCTTTTTTATCTGCTTTTATCTCTTTTGTCTCGCCGCGTCGGTAAAGGAGTGATACGCCGCCCTGGCCGGAGGGGCGCGCACGCCGGCGTTTTATGGGTCTACCAGCCGGCACTTTGTTGGTGAACCTTCCGCGGCGTAAAACCGAGGGTCGGGGCCCGGAGGTGGAGGTTGGGGGAGACCCTTTTGGGACTGTGTCCCCTTCCTGGGAGGTGATCGGAAGCACTTTAAAGCCGGCACTCTCTGGAGCTTATACCGGACGAAAAAAAGAAAGAAAGATCACTACAAGAAACTCGCCTCTCAAACGCTGCCGTGACGGTTTGGAGCGCGCAAGCCTTTTTCCGGGACAAATGGTATAGGTACTACATGGACAGCGCGGACTTAGCTGTTCTCGTTTCGCGCTCCCTGTAGAGTAAATGCGTGTAATGGGAAAGAAGATGAAAGGGGCAACGCCGGGGTGCGCGACCAAAAGAGCATTAATCTTGCTGCACGGCCGCCCTGTGGGGTGGGGTTCGAGATGGAGCGCATCCCCAGTACACACCTTAGGGGAAATACGTCTGTCACAATGAGTTTTTAAATCACAAAGTGAACAAGGGAGGGGATAGCCTCGGGGTGCTTGCCAACGATTCGAAAAGAGGACTTGTCTTCGTTATTCCCTGTACAAATATATAAACGGCATTGTCGAGATGAAGCCGGACGCCGCGGTTGGCGATGGGCATTCCTTCAGGAATGCTAAATTTTTATGATGTTGACAGTTAGTAATAGGGGAGCAAATTACTCTTTGGCATCCACGCATGCGCAGCCATGCAGCTACAAAAGAAGGCCATACAGCTTCCACAGAAACTTCGCAGTGAAAGAAAAATACGTCCTGATCCGGGGTTCGAACCCGGGACCACCGCTTCACCGGAGCAGTGGCTCTACCAACTGAGCTAACCGGGACGACTAGCATATAGTAGGGCGAAAACGAATTGATCAATAACTTGAAGTGGGAACAGTGTTGGTCGAATGTTTAGGGGAATCCCCCAAGGTGGAGTGAATTTGTAATAAGGGAGCAAATTACTCATTGGCATCCACGCATGCGCAGCCATGCAGCTACAAAAGAAGGCCATACAGCTTCCACAGAAACTTCGCAGTGAAAGAAAAATACGTCCTGATCCGGGGTTCGAACCCGGGACCACCGCTTCACCGGACTAGTGACTCTACCAACTGAGCTAACCGGTACGACCAGCATATAGTAGGGCGAGAGCGAATGGATCAATAACTCGAAGTGGGAACAGTGTTGGTCGAATGTTTTGGGGGAATCAACCAAGGTGGAGTGAATTTGTTATGAGGAATAAAATTACTCATTGGCATCCAGCGATGAGCAGCCATACGGCTACAACTGCGAAGTCTTCAACTGCGAAGTTTCTGCGGAAGCTGTACAGTTTTCCTTTGTAGCCGTATGGCTGCGCATGGATGGATGCCAAAGAGTAATTTTCTCTCTTATTACAAATTCACTCCACCGTGGGGGATTCCCCTCAACATTCGACCAACACCGATGTTTCCAGTTTATCCAAAAAGCGGACATACTGCCGTCACGGCTGCATGTCCGCAAGTTAATAACAAATGTGTTGCTTGTATTCGTGTCACCGCTGCGCAGATTCTTAACTCATACGTTTAACGTAAATTTATATCCCGCTACACCATAAGACTCAATTCGAAGTTCAATGCTCCAGGGGTTAACATCTCACTGTTTAATCATGATAGGAAGCCTTCTGATGGGCCAGCAGTGTTTCTATATTAAGACTACGAGTACCCGCGAACGTTAACACTAAGGGCATTCTGCGCATTTTTTGGGCACAAATGGGTTGAATAGTTCTGTAGACTGTGGACTGCGAAGCGAGAGGGAAGATTTTAATGAGAGTCAAATCAGGACCCTATAGACATAATCTTCCGCTAAGCTGACAAGAGCAAAGTGGCCGAAGTGTTAAGCAAAGTGACAAAACTGAGCCTACTTTCAGGTTTCGAATGTCTGCGCATGCAAAACAACCCCCATCCCTCGGTCTCCCCTCACTAATCACTTTTTACATGATGTCTAGGAGAGTTCCGATGTAGCATTTAGTATAGTCGGATACAACTCAAGAACGAAGCATAAGATACCCTTGAAAGGAGGCCCTCCAGCCAATGGCGTCGACCGATTTTCATGACAACGCGGTTAATCCGACTAAGCCACTTTTTTTCCCCATAGATCTGCCACCTCCGGCGATGTCACGCTATCACATACAAGGGGGTCAAAAGGCTGACGGGGAGAGTCCGTCAAGGGGGAGATTTGGTGGACGCCATTGGCTTGAGGGGCTCCTTTGAGGGACATTTTCTGCTTCTTGAGTTGTATCCGACTACAGAACGTTTTAGAACAGTAACTGTTATTACATAGCTGCTTGCTCAGTTTCACACCGTCGTCGTCGGTGTCCACACGCCACCGGCCATTTCCGAACTGCCTCAGTGGTTTATGGTTTTGATTTCATCATCATCATCATCATCATCATCATCATCATCATCCCCATCATCGCCATCATCATCATCAGCAGCAGCCCGACTACAGTGAACTAGAACATATGTTCTAGTTCACTGTAGCCCGACTGCGCCCACTGCAGGGCAAAGGCCCCTTCAATGTCTCTCCAATTAACTCTGTCCTTGCTTTAGTTCCAGAATGCTTCAGGCACGAGGCATGCACAAGCTTTCAAGTCACGCTGGGGCGGATGGCGTGGGCGGCGGCACGCGTCGCCGCCTCACTGAGGAAGAGACGACACGCGTTCCCCACCCGCGATCGGGCGAGGCCTGGTCGGCGTTTGGGGCGCCGTAAATCTCGGTGCCATGGTGCGCAGTTCTATTTTCTGCCGGCTTCTCCCGGCAAGCCTATTCGGCGTCGCAGCCAGCTACGCCGGTTGCTGGGCGCTTTTTTTCAAGGTGAGGCACTCTTCATTGGCCCTGACTGTAGCAGGGTAATAAACGTGCCCGGGAGCAACAGCAAGCATGTACGACACCGGACCAATCAACACGGAGCACACGCAACCAGAACGACGCTTGCCAGGGATAGGGAAACTCCAATAGACAGTGGAAGAAACATAGCGAGAGAGAGGGAATAAACGAAAGACGGGGAGGATAGAGATATAGATAGAAGGAAGAGGAAAGAGGAGATCGTCGTGTCCACGGAGGGGCACTATGTACAACCCCGACCATAACATTACGGAACACGCTTCGGCGATGAAACCCTTCTCACGCCTTACCGACCGAAAATTAGCAAGTACTTAATACACATGTTAGCAGATTCTGCTTGTGTGCTCACTTATGAACCCACGAAATAATCATATTTTCTCCACGGAATGCGTGAGAAAATTTCAAACTGCGAAGCGCACTTCGTAATACTTTCTGGTCAGTGAAAACAAAGTATGTCCGCGGTGTGTCTATAGGCGGCGAGCGCGCAAGCGTACTGTTGTTAAAAAACTGACAGGCATTTTGATGGCGTACTTCGCTGAGAAAAGTTGAAGCGACGATCCCATAATTCTGGCTTTCGTTAGCCTACATGCGTCCAAACATCGTTGTGCTACCTCGAGAGACATTCATCCAGGGTCAAAGCGGGCTACATGCGAAGTAAGTGCGCAGTCCTTTCTTCGCTCCTGGTGTGGTCATACGCTGGAGAATCAGCCATCCCAGTTAGGTAGGAAAAATTGGGGGACACAAGTTTACCTCACGAGTGCTACGCGATAGCGTTCCTTGGTGATGTACAAGTAGCGTGCCCGGCTCGTGACCCAAGGGCCCGAGGTTCAATTCCATCACTTGGCAACCAATTTTCCTTTTAAATGAAATTGCTTGACCGAAATTGCGGGGTAAGCATAGGTCTGGATGGTGAGTATTTTTTCTCGTTGTTCTGGGTGTGGAGGTCCAGGAAAAGGAGTGTGCCCACTTCCGGGATGTGTAGATTTTGTAATGTCAAAGTAATGGGAGCTGTGGTGGAGTTTCGGGGAGTGGGGTGGAGTATGAACAGCTCTGACTTCTGCGGGGAGCCGGAGAGTCCGAAAATTATGGGAGCACATTGCCAATCTAAAGTGCGGCAAGGCGAAAGCCTTTGGCCTTGCCGACTGCGATTCTAGCTTCGCACGTTCTCATACCAGTGGCACTCCCAAAGGCTTCTTTTTACCTTGCCACACTTCCGATCTAGATGACGTTGTTGGCGATTCCGGTCTGCTTCTTCTTCTTCTTCTTCTTCTTCTTCTTCTTCTTCTCCTCAAGTAATATGGCACATACCCACGTGGGGGGGATTGGCCAAGGTATAGAGTAGAATGCCAATAAGCATTTGCGCGGGGAAGGAAACGTCAGAAGACTGAATCAAGATAAAAAAAAAGGAAAAATAAAATGAGTTTCTCTTGCCTTCTTCTTCTTCTCTGGCTTCTCTGGTAGTGGCGCGCAGGTGGCACCATCAGCGCGCGCGCCATTATCATGACGACCTCGGGTGTGACATCACCCTCGCCTGTCGCTATATGGACGTCCGCGCTATATCGACGCATTTGGTTGTTTTCTTTGGATTTTTTTCGCTATAATTGGCTATAATTAATTAGCTAATCAATCTACAGTCATCAAACTTGGTGTGGGGGTTAAATTTTGTCCCCTCTATCTGATGCTACTATTCGTACTCTGCTATCTTGATTAGTTACCGCGTTATTCGTGGAAGACAGCGTTACACCGGACGCGCGAGTAATTCCGTGCATGTGCTTGGGTGAGGGCAGCTGCCGACTGTAGGGTATCTTTTGTGTCTCCATCACTACCGTGGGTGGTCCATAGCGTGTATCATCGGAACAGAGGGTATGCCGAAGGTTGGGGATGGTTTGTAGTTTGCGGGCACGGGGGTTGAGAGTGACATTGAAGAGGAATGGGTAGAGGACTTCAAGGGGGTGGGAGGTGTGATGTGGAGGTGTGGGGGACCGAAGTGAGTTTCGGCCATGGGGTTAGTAAGGAATGTTTGAATATAGGTGTACATACGTTCAGCTATGTTCAAGCGGGAGAGGCTAACCATAATCGCGTAATGGTCAAGGCGAGCAAAAGGCCTTGGAGAGATCCAAGCCAAGGACAGCCTTTGTGTGGCTCGGGATGAGAGGGTCGAAAATGTCCTGTGTGAGTCGGAACATGGCGTCCTGTTTCGACTAGTGGGGACGGAAGCCCACCGTGCTGTGCGGATAGATGTCTTGCTCCGCCACGCGTTGGGCAAGTGCGATATGTTCGAAGAGCTCTCCCACACATGAGGTTAGTGAGATGGGACGGAAGTTTGTAGGTGTAATGGAATCCTGTCAGCATGTGTTGAAGTACTTCGCGAGCTGGGCGATCGATTGATCGTCTAAATTGCGGAGTATTCTGTCGGAGATCCGGTCAACTACAGGTGAGGAGTAGAAGCGGAGAGTCAGGAGGGCCGCTCTGACTTCGGCTTCTGTGATCTCGGCGGGGATTATGTGATTCGGGGTGCCTGTATTGGGAGGGGGGCACTGAGGAGTGTTCGTCCAGTGAGATAGTTTAGATGCCTTGCGCTGCAAGGCAGCAATGCTTCGTATTCTACCCTTAAGGATAGCTGGAGCGTGTAGTAAAGCGTGCGAACATGTTTTACTAGTAAAACGTGTTCACGGAATTCGCTTGCGTGAAATTGAATTCAGTTTCAAATTAACAGGAAATATATAATGAATTTATCGATGGTAGCTGGGATGCAGTAGAATACCACAGTCAAATAGAATGCATTTCAGTTATACCAAGCTGTTTCCTGAGAGGGAGTGTGGTCGTTTCCTGGAATGGCAGTTCTTCCCAGAATTCCGAGCGATTGTTGGAGGATGTAGACGAGGGAGCCAGCTCCGGTCGATGACGGCGCGTTGCAACTCATATTGAGCGCGATAGTACCTTTTCGCGATACATTTCTGGACGGGCTTATGCCCTAAGCAGAGTCGGTTGTTTCTTGACAGCTACAATTCGTTACATTGTGTATGTTTCTTGTTTGTTTAGAACACGTAGAATTCCCGATCGAAAAATTAAACAGCTCTACTTGTCTGTGAGTAAATTCACCGCGCTCCTTTGAGGCGCAAGGGCCGCCGGAGCTCGCTCTGGTCTCCGTCGCCGCTGCGCACTCGCGTGCTCTATCGGCATCATCGCAAAGCTTGCCACATGCGATCGAGGGTGTTTGTTTTTGTAGAGGCACACCGGAAGCGGAGACCTGCCCTAGTCGGCTCTCTCTTTAGGCCAGGACACGTGACACTTGCGGTGACGTCACACGTGGCCTTGCTTTGACGAAAGGAAACAAAAGCCGCCGAAAATAGCCTCTAAGAAAGGGGTCCATCGCGGTGCCCCTTTGTGATGTTTGCGTAATGTAAACCCTTGCTTTGAAATACAGAGAGGGAAAGGAGTTAGAAAACGCACATTAGCCGGAAAAAATAAAAAGAAGAGAAATGCGACTAAAAATGCAAAGGAGGTGGTGAGTGGTGCTATCCAAAGGTGCGCGCCACGAAGAGGGAATGTTTTTCTGCTTGAAACATAACGTAGCCCGTTTTCTTAAACGGTTTTCATCTTTTGGGCGATCGGCAATGGCGATATCTGCGTACAAAACATAGACGCTATGCATCTTGTCAAGACATGCCGCTCATGCCCTGCTCTGTATCTTGCTCAACATTATGAACTACCCAAAGCTGGCGAAGGTCACGGGCTTGCATTTCCGGGTCTCAAGTGGCGTGTGTACTATTTTAGACAGGACCCCTCCCTGACATGCCGCAGGAGTACCCCGCGCTTGCAAACCACGCAGATGGCAAGTGGTTATTGTATCTCGGTAGCCGCATTCGAGAACCACGTTGGTGAACTCGACGAGATACAATCGTGCCCCTCAGACCAATTTTGACCGTTGCAACCGCCAGAAAGCAGCATTTGAAGTGAAACTGATGTCAAACTGAAGTTGTCCTCTATCAATAAATTACCAAGTTTTAAAGACAAAAGCTCAACTTACACTGAAAACAGATCTTTTGTAAATAATAAAGGTTAAAAAAAATTAAACACAGGTGTCGACATCAGGGGCCTATTTTACATGCAAACTTCACTGAGTTTCGGCGCAGTTCTTCGTGCGCGAATTCCAGGGGATAAGGCGGCACCGCCATTCACTTCAAGATAATGGTCGTGGAGCACTTTTTGGTGTACTCGTCACGATTTTGAATCGAGTCGCGGGAAATTTTAAAATGCTGTTTTCTAATAGCATCTTCGATAAACGGCACCGGACACCTTCAAAAAATGAAACGCACCGTCTGGGAGCACTTTTCTGTTGCCCCAGAGGGCACCGACCGAATAGGCGGTGCGCAGGACAGCAATTCCAGCAGGCATTCAAGCAGACAAGCAGAAGACAAATGGCGTCCGCGCGGAAAAAGCCTCTTCTGCTTGCCGCAATCGTTGATGACATGTTATCAAGCTCTTCTGATAGTAGAGATGAATAAATTCACACATTGATGAAGGAAAATGAACGGAATGAACGGCCGAAAGTTATGAACTTTGTGGACGAGTTGGTGAGACGTTTTGACGACACTGAAGTAAATTACCGCGATTATAACTTCCATCACCGATTGGGGTCGATGTACAATGCTAGCCTTTATGAGTTAATTTCTGCTGTTTATGAAGCATTATTATGGACGTATGTGTGACTGCGAGGTAATATGGAATTGCGTTTATAACACTGCTTTAAAAACGGTACGTTAACTGAAAGCCACTCTTCGACCTCGATATAGTTCTTTCGAGCGACAGAAAATGCGCTAGAGCCTATTGCGACCCGGAGCACATCTCAGCGGCTGCCACCGCTGTTGTGACTGGGACCTCGCTCCGGTTTCAGTGCTGTTGTGCCTGAACATCAGCTCTATTAAAGGTGACGGTGAGCTTAACCGAACATTTATATACAGCATTTACAACGGCATTACAAAGTTGAACATTGCTTAAGGCCGTATCTGCAAAAGCGCGAAGAACGCAGACGACGGCATTCGCAATTCTCGCCTAGACGCCACCTGGGCACGCAAGGCGGCGCTCGGAGCGGTCACCCACCGGCGCGATGCAGTTTGTATTCGATGCTGCACCTGTTCGGAGCTCCACTGCCGCGGATTCGTGAGCACCGCCGTGGTTTTGGGGCAATTCTGGGGCCAGTTAGTCGAAGACGTTATCACCAATAAATGCGTCTTTTCCTTCAAGAAAAGAGTGAGTGGGTGAGGTGCGTTTCCAAAGTGAACGCATAGAATCATGGGAGCGTCGTCTGCCAGCTACTTCCGGTTGCAATTTTCTCCCACACACTGCCTTTTGGGTTGCAATAGCAAATTAGCCGTGCCTTGTGCTCTCAGCTAGTTCGGAAGCTGTGGATGAAAGTCGTGCGGTGAATGTAAGGGCGCTATGACACAATTGTTTTCCTCCGATTTTTATCCATTCTCTCCAGCTGCCCGTTTCCTCTGACTGACTCCAGCGACAGCCAGGGCATGGGGCAATCGAAGTGCATAAGAAGTGGAGGGGACACAAGTACCGGCTTAAGGGCACAACGCGATACCGTTACTGGGTTAATGCCCGTGTATGCGTAATTGGTAATTTTCGACTTCACGTTCATCGATCCCTGGGAGTCCTCATTCCACTCCTGGCCCAGTGATGTGTGATGGTTAAGCGATGCGCCACTGCCCTGCATTGCTTTGGTGCATTTAACAAGAAAAAAAAATCATGCCGCCGAAGCGCGGGCCCGTCCGGGATTTGAACCCGGGACCTCTCGCACCCAAAGCGATAATCATACCCCTAGACCAACGGGCCAGTGGCGAAGGAGTAAGTTTAACGGAATTCCGCGAGTCTGTTGTGCAAGCAGTGCGGCGATATCGTACAAAAGTGAAACCAGTTCTCACTGGCTGACTTAATGCACCAAATACAAAAACCTTGGCACAGTGCCTGCTCCGGCCTCTTTTCTGCGTGCCTTTCCTCTTTCGCCCGTGCACTGTTGATTCAGCCCAGCTGACTCCTTCCCATATAGCGTTTACGACTGCAAACAGCCCTACAAATTTGAAATGGTTACGGAATGCCTGCCACGCTGCCCAACCTGATTTTAAATGAAACGCGTGTCCTTAAAGCTCGAGCAGCATGCAGCTTTAAGTGTACTACGTAAATTGAAGTTTTATTCAAAAAAATTAACGCATACATGTTGACGACTTAACAATCAAGCGAATCTTCTTGCCAAGATAATAGATCTGCGGCTTCTGTCCACATCTGCCTTTCAAGTAAAAACACGTGAAAAGCGCATTACTTGAAGGATTTCAACTTCTTTTCGGGCGAAACTAAATGTAAGTTCTACTGAGAGAGCATTTTTTTATTGTGTTTTCGTACTAGACAATCTGAAGTTACTGGACTAATTCGTACTGGACTAATAACGTTTCTGGCTGCGCAACGTCGGTAGGAATCATCAGGGATGAACTGATTTGGTAACTTTGCCTGCTTCCATTTTAGATTATATTTGTCAGTGAGGGATTTCGGCATCGACAGTGGTGTTGGTGAGCGTAATAAAGGTCGCAGTGGCGTCAGACACCACGGGGTACATGACGCCACTTACCACGTGCGGGTGCATTACGACACACTCAATAGTAGACATCACCACTGGCATGCGTCGTAGCGAGTAACAAAAGCCGGTGAGCGAATTCGGCTATTGGCACGAAATCTAAGGCAGCCGCCGCGGTGGCTCAGCGGTTATGGTGTTCCCCCACAAAGGCCCCTCACACCTATGACCAGTGGGCGCGAACAGAACAGGCAAATGAACACTTAATCCTCTATTAAACACACCTAGGAGGAAGGGATAGTTTGCTGTTTTAAAAAAGAAAAACCTTCGCCGCACACCGGGGACGGGGACAGGGGGGGGGGGGGGGGGGGGGGGGCAGGCCCCCCGCGCTCTCCGCGCCGGATCCCGCGAATCAAAATGGTGCATGAGAGCCAGTTGACGCCATTGGCTGGAGCGCCTCCTTTCAGGGGCATTTGCCGCTACTTATCTAGTTGTGACTATAGGCAGTTGGATGCACAGACCGTCACTACCTAAAAAACCATAAGTGGAGCTGAGCCTAAATAGGCCCGCGGTGTCTATATGAATCACAGGAATACCTCTAGCGCATGTATACATAAGACCGTTCTAGAAATATCTGAAACACAAAAAAAATTATTCTTGTACCAATACAGCGTTTCTCACGACTGTCATCTCTCAACGCGGTGTAATTCTGGTGCCGTTTTATCGAATACGTTATAAGCAATAAATGAGTCTTTTGCTTCCGGACAAGCGTCAGTGGGTGAGGTGCGTTTCCGAAGTGAGCGCAAAGAATCATGGGAGCATCGTCTGCCAGGTACTTCCGGTTGAAATTTTCTCCCACACACTGCCTTTTGCGTTGCAATCACCGTGCATGCGTGCGTCGTTTCTTCACTCATTTATTTGTGCTGTCACATCGCTCATTTGTACAGCATCATCGTACGATAAGCGCGTGCTGCATACCAACCTGTCCTGAACGCAGAAACAACTAAAGGTAAGCGTGTTTTGTCGTGGTTATATTATGCTGGCTTAAGCTGCCTGTCCAGCGTATGCACGGCAGTCGGTTTCACGTGTGTTCGAACTAGTCTAGCGTGTAGGTCATAATGTATTTGTTTTTTCGCCGAACTACGAAGGGCTTAAACGTGTGCAGTTGAGCAGACGGTAGATATATTCTCCTTACAACGCGCAAAGGCTGCCAGTGGGCTAGCAGTCGATTCATGCATGCCACTGTGCACACATCGCGTCTCAACACGTCGCACTGCATACGCGTAGTAAGCCTCGTACCACTTACATTATTTTGCTTTCATTTCGTGCGAAAACACAGTACGAAACATAGCAGAGTCGACGTCGCGTTAGACTTGAGATGAAGCAATGTAAATCAGGGATGTTGTAGTAGAAATTAATTAGTAGAACAAGAGATATTAACACAGCGACTGTTGTGAAGCAAGCGAGCAGGGGGAGAAAGTTGGAACGGGAGTAGCCGTATATAGCAGACGGGTTTCCTATGATCATTCGCACCGACTCTGGAAACGCACCTCACTCTTATTGGCGATTTTCACGAACAATATAGGGCGCCTTAGTTAATTCAATATAGCGGCGATATGCAGAACTGCTGCGGCGGCAGACTAGGTCGAACCTCGCTTTTTAAAAAAAAAAAATCGCTATAAACTCGCGCTAGTTTGTCGATGTTGGCAATCTCGGGCGAGCCAGGTAGTCTCTTTTCTCGGGGCTGTAAAAGAAATAAACGAGAGAAAAAAAATCGCTCTCTCGTTAGAGAACGGCCGGCGTGTAAGCGGAGCGGTATAGGTGGTCGACGCGCGCTTTGTGAAAAATTTGAAGTTCGTCACACCGACGATGAATACTACCGTACAATGGTGAATGGCAAAACAAGATTTGGTAAGCTGAGGTCAGCGATTGCCACTTTGTACTGCTGCTTAGCAGAAAACACAGCAGAAAAGCTTTCCAGTAACTATCGCTTGAGATATAATTTACAAGGTCGCGTTCTTCTGTCCTTTTTCGTGCTCCTGTTTTTCATTAACCATGTGCTAATTAAACTGAATGTAGATGTATAATAGCGTCGTAGAAGGCGAGAACAGTGAAGACGCGTCTTTCCGCGCACTGTCTTCTGGGAGGAATTAACCGCGCCTTCTCTCATTTTGTTCGTAAGCTGTGGATGGAAGTCATGCGGTGAATTTAATGCCGTTATTACACAATTCTTTTCCTCCGATTATTATCTATTCATGCCAGCTGCTCGTCAGCTGCCCGCCTGTCTGACAGAATCCAGCGACAGCCAGGGCATGGAGCAATCGAAGTGCATAAGAAGTGGAGCGGACACTTAAGCTCCGCCTTAAGGGCACAACGCGATAGCGTTAATGTGTTAAAGCCTTTATATGCGTAATTGGTAATTTTCGACATCACGTTCATGGATAGCTGGGAGTCCTCATTCCACTCCTGGCCCCAGTGGTGCGTGATGGTTAAGCGATGCGCCACTGCCCTGCCATGCTGCTGCTGTGATGCATTCAACAAAAAAAAATAACACCGCAGAAGCGCGGGCCCGTCCGGGATTTGAACCCGAGACCTCTCGCACCCAAAGCGAGAATCATACCCCTAGACCAACGGGCCGGTTTAATTTCTTTATTGCATGGAAGAACTTCTGTAGAAAGGAGGAAACTTCAATCAGACTAGTTCGCGTCTCAAGTTACCGGGCTGCTTAATATGAGCCCCCCATAGCCCTCACTCACCACTGCATCCCCATCAAAACATCAAAATTCAGGGAGGCACACACAAGCATCTAGGCACGGCAGCCAGCTTGGAGGTTCGTCGCGAGCAGCATATACACTCCTCACCAACGCACACTGTTCCCGAAACACAGATTTGGACGACGGAGTAAGTTTAACGGAATTCCGCCAGTCTGTTGTGCAAGCAGTGTGGCGAGATCGTACAAAAGTGAAACCAGTTCTCACTGGCTGACTTAATGCACCAAATACAAGGACCTTGGCACAGTGCCTGCTCCGTCCTCTTTTCTGTGTGCCTTTCCTCTTTTGCCCGTGCACTGTTGATTCAGCCCAGCTGCCTCCTTCCCATATAGCGTTTACGACTGCAGAGCAGCGCTACAAATTTAGAAATGGTTACGGAATGTTTGCCATACTGCCCAACCTGATCCCAAATCAAACGCAAGCGCATGTCCTTAAAGCTCGAGTAGCAGTTTTATGAGTACAGCGTAAATGGAAGCTTTATTCACAAAAATTGACGCATATATGTTGACGACTTGGCCAATAAAGCGAATACCCTTGCCAAGATAAGTGATCTGCGGCTTCTGTCCACATCTGCCTTTCAAGTAAAAACACGTGAAAAGCGCATTACTTGAACGATTTCAACTGCGTTCGCAAGAAACGAGACGTAAGTTCGACTAAGTAAGCATTTCTTTCATGATGTTTTCGTTCTGGAAAATTTGAAATTACTGCACTCATTTTATTCAGACTGCCTTTTTTGCAATATTTCTAGCTGCGCAACGTCGGTATGAATCGTTAGTGGGCAACTGCTTTGGTAACGTTACCAGCTTTAGATTATATTTATCAGTGAGGGCTTTCGGCGTCGACAATGGTGATGGCGAGCGTAACAGAGATCTCAGCGGCGTCGCACATCACTGGGTACATGACGCCACCTGCCACATGCGTGTGCATTACGACGCACTCACTAGTAGTCATCACCACTAACAAGCGTCGTGGCCTATAACAATAGCTGGTGAGCGAAATCGAATTCGCGGTGGCCCAGTGGCTAAGGTGTTCGGCTACTAACCCGAAAGCCGCCGATTCGACTCGGCCGCTGCAGTCGCGTTTCGATGGAGGCAACATTTTAGGAGCCCGTGTACTGTGCGTTGACAGTGCACGTTGAAGAACACAAGGTGGTCGAAATTATCCGGAGCCCTCCACTACGGCGTCCCTCATAGCCTGAGTCACTTGGGACGTTAAACCCAATACCAAACGAAACCAAATGTGAGGTTTGACAAAATCTCATCTGGTCGAGTAAGTCCAGAGTATTCGGTGAGCAAGGCTTCCGAATTGAAGCCGAAACGCCCGTCTTCTTTCGACCCTAATCTTTGGTCGGGGTAGTCCTCTTTTCTGTTGGAATTTGTTCCAGGGATTTTGTCCACGGAAGGAACATAATAGTAGGAGACGTGTGGCAAAGGAGAACTTGGGGTTAATTTCGGATACCTGGGTGTTTTTAATGTGCAGAAAAATCTTACTACACGCCGCTCTTTTTTTTTTACTTTCTACAGCGGTATGAGGAGGCTTCACTTTCCGACAGTATAAAGAAAGACAGACGCCGCCATTTTGGCATTCTGTGACTAGTGCTGCTTACGCTGTAAAACGGTTGATCTTGACCAAGTACCTGCTGTCCTTGCTGGTGTTTACTTTCTGTAGGGACATTAATGACCTTTACCCCAAGGACCTATGCGAGCATTTCGCCGTGTAAAAACAACTTCATCATACCACCGCCGGAAAAAGAGGCCAGGAAAATCTTATAACGGGCACCACGCTTCCGCCATTCGTATGCTACGTGTTTTTCCAAGATATGTGTCCCTGGTAACGTATTAACGGCTAATGGATACCGCTGTGTGCGTGGCCAACATTCCGAGTCTTCGGAGCCTGGTATACGGTTGCTTTCAAGGACACAAACTGACCCCAAAACAAGAAACGCGTTTTTTCGCGTGGACCATGAGGACCAGCACTGTGCAGTCTCTCAAAAGCACGTGTCGTGGACGGCTAGGGGCACAGGCGCAGCGGGGGGCCTCGGAGGCGACGGCCACAGCCGCGCTTTGCTCATCCGATCCGGCGGCAGTGGGTGCCGCCACCGGGAGAGGGGACAGGGCTTAATAGGACCGCCTGCGAAGGCGTCAGAGCGGCGGCGAACAAATTACAGGTCCCGATCGCCTTTGTATGGGTGTGGCCGGCTACGGCTGGAGTTCGGCGCGACCGTGCGACGAGCGGGCTCTCACGGCGTATATCTGTCCACGGAGCGGCGGTGGCGGGAATGGTGTGAACACGGCAGCAGCCGACGCCACTGGCAGACTACTACCGGAGTGAAAACGGCAGCAACCGACACGACTTGCAGACAACGACCAGTGGTGAAAACAACGGCATCCGACATGACCTGCAGAGACCAGGAGTGAAAATGGCAGCAGCCGACACGACTTGCAGACTACGACCAGTGGTGAAAACAATGGCAGCCGACATGACCTGCAGACACCAGGAGTGAAAATGGCAGCAGCCGACACGACTTGCAGACTACGGCCAGTGGTGAAAACAGTGGCAGCCGACATGACCTGCAGAGACCAGGAGTGAAAATGGCAGCAGCCGACACGACTTGCAGACTACGAGCAGTGGTGAAAACAATTGCAGCCGACATGACCTACAGAGACAAGGAGTGAAAATGGCAGCAGCCGACACGACTTGCAGACTACGACCAGTGGTGAAAACAATTGCAGCCGACAGGACCTGCAGACACCAGGAGTGAAAATGGCAGCAGCCGACACGACTTGCAGACTGCGACCAGTGGTGAAAACAATTGCAGCCGACAGGACCTGCAGACACCAGGAGTGAAAATGGCAGCAGCCGACACGACTTGCAGACTACGACCAGTGGTGCGAACAATGGCAGCCGACATGACGTACAGACACCAGGAGTGAAAATGGCAGCAGCCGACACGACTTGCAGACTACGACCAGTGGTGCGAACAATGGCAGCCGACATGACCTGCAGAGACCAGGAGTGAAAATGGCAGCAGCCGACACGACTTGCAGACTGCGAGCAGTGGTGAAAACATTTGCAGCCGACATGACCTACAGAGACAAGGAGTGAAAATGGCAGCAGCCGACACGACTTGCAGACTACGACCAGTGGTGAAAACAATTGCAGCCGACAGGACCTGCAGACACCAGGAGTGAAAATGGCAGCAGCCGACACGACTTGCAGACTACGACCAGTGGTGAAAACAATTGCAGCCGACAGGACCTGCAGACACCAGGAGTGAAAATGGCAGCAGCCGACACGACTTGCAGACTACGACCAGTGGTGAAAACAATGGCAGCCGACATGACCTGCAGAGACCAGGAGTGAAAATGGCAGCAGCCGACACGACTTGCAGACTACGGCCAGTGGTGAAAACAGTGGCAGCCGACATGACCTGCAGAGACCAGGAGTGAAAATGGCAGCAGCCGACACAACTTGCAGACTACGGCCAGTGGTGAAAACAGTGGCAGCCGATATGACCTGCAGAGACCAGGAGTGAAAATGGCAACAGCCGACACGACTTGCAGACTACGACCAGTGGTGCGAACAATGGCAGCCGACATGACGTACAGAGACCAGGAGTGAAAATGGCAGCAGCCGACACGACTTGCAGACTACGACCAGTGGTGAAAACAATGGCAGCCGACATGACCTGCAGAGACCAGGAGTGAAAATGGCTGCAGCCGACACGACTTGCAGACTACGGCCAGTGGTGAAAACAGTGGCAGCCGACATGACCTGCAGAGACCAGGAGTGAAAATGGCAGCAGCCGACACGACTTGCAGACTACGACCATTGGTGAAAACAATTGCAGCCGACAGGACCTGCAGACACCAGGAGTGAAAATGGCAGCAGCCGACACGACTTGCAGACTACGACCAGTGGTGCGAACAATGGCAGCCGACATGACGTACAGAGACCAGGAGTGAAAATGGCAGCAGCCGACACGACTTGCAGACTACGACCAGTGGTGAGAACAATTGCAGCCGACATGACCTACAGAGACAAGGAGTGAAAATGGCAGCAGCCGACACGACTTGCAGACTACGATCAGTGGTGCGAACAATGGCAGCCGACATGACGTACAGAGACCAGGAGTGAAAATGGCAGCAGCCGACACGACTTGCAGACTACGGCCAGTGGTGAAAACAGTGGCAGCCGACATGACCTGCAGAGACCAGGAGTGAAAATGGCAGCAGCCGACACGACTTGCAGACTACGAGCAGTGGTGAAAACAATTGCAGCCGACATGACCTACAGAGACAAGGAGTGAAAATGGCAGCAGCCGACACGACTTGCAGACTACGACCAGTAGTGAAAACAATTGCAGCCGACAGGACCTGCAGACACCAGGAGTGAAAATGGCAGCAGCCGACACGACTTGCAGACTACGACCAGTGGTGCGAACAATGGCAGCCGACATGACGTACAGAGACCAGGAGTGAAAATGGCAGCAGCCGACACGACTTGCAGACTACGACCAGTGGTGAAAAAAATGGCAGCCGACATGACGTACAGAGACCAGGAGTGAAAATGGCAGCAGCCGACACGACTTGCAGACTACGACCAGTGGTGAAAACAATGGCAGCCGACATGACCTGCAGAGACCAGGAGTGAAAATGGCAGCAGCCGACACGACTTGCAGACTACGGCCAGTAGTGAAAACAGTGGCAGCCGACATGACCTGCAGAGACCAGGAGTGAAAATGGCAGCAGCCGACACGACTTGCAGACTACGAGCAGTGGTGAAAACAATTGCAGCCGACATGACCTACAGAGACAAGGAGTGAAAATGGCAGCAGCCGACAGGACCTGCAACAACAGGAGTGAAAATGGCAGCAGCCGACACGACTTGCAGACTA
Source organism: Amblyomma americanum (assembly GCF_052857255.1). Classification (NCBI taxonomy): domain Eukaryota; kingdom Metazoa; phylum Arthropoda; class Arachnida; order Ixodida; family Ixodidae; genus Amblyomma; species Amblyomma americanum. The sequence continues at coordinate 207,429,526 of NC_135499.1, forward strand.
CGACCAGTGGTGCGAACAATGGCAGCCGACATGACGTACAGAGACCAGGAGTGAAAATGGCAGCAGCCAACACGACTTGCAGCCTACGACCAGTGGTGAGAACAATTGCAGCCGACATGACCTGCAGAGACCAGGAGTGAAAATGGCAGCAGCCGACACGACTTGCAGACTACGACCAGTGGTGAAAACAAGGGCAGCTGAGATGACCTGCCGAGACTGCAGGAGTGAATACAGCGGCAGCCGACGTGACTTGCAGACAACGACCGAGAATAAAACAAACAAGCAAACATAACAGCAAACAAACATAACAGCGTTGCACACATGATCACAGGCAGAAACACACAGAAAAGTGCTCGTCTACGTCTGTTTGCTTGTGACCGTTTGTATAGTGGCGTTCTGTCTGTTTGGAGTAATGATTTAACTTGCCTAAAAGTAAGTTCTTTTAAAGCATAATTCTGTCTTGGACTGATCGTTCAGACTTGAGCGCAAAAAAAAAGAGCATGCGTTCCTGTGCTCCATTTTCTCTCATTGGTCTTCTGTAGACTGCGACCACTGTTTCCTAAATGGTTTGCATTCTGCTCGACTGTGTACAGGAATACTGCTCAAAAGCGCAGACAAGTGGGTGGAAAATCGCTGGCTTTCAGTAAAGCAACGATGATAGTGACAATGATGATTATGGTGGCAGGTTCTTTATTTTACAAAAGCGCTGCAGTTATCGCTACGTTTTCGTGACCAGGGCGAACTGAAAAAAAAAGTGAACTGCCAGAAAAGTAATGTATAGTCGTAAGACGAAAAATAATTGCAGCAGCCGCTTTGAGCATGGCTCACGATTTTCCGGCCTGGTCTTTTTCGAAGTGTGAAAATCACTCGATTGAAAACGGCCCATGTTCTATCAAAAGCAACATGATCGAAGAAAATGTTTCTCTGAAAGCAGCACTGTAAGACACAAATGAAGTGGAAGAAGACACACACAGCGCTGACAGCAAATGTATACAAAAAGCTTTGTTTTATAGCAGTTCTACTTTCTTCCGTTCGTATACAGGTTGATCTCGTATCGAAGCCACTGCATTAAACAGATAACGATGAAGCGTCATTCGACATGCAGCAGCGTTAACAAATTTGAAAAAGCTAAAAACCGAATGGTAGGCCTACTACCTTGTAGTCTTTTGTCTACTTTTCTTGGGCCACTCGCACAAAAAAACCTTAATAGCTTGCTCTTGGCAAAGACTACTGATTTCTAAACGTTAACCTCGGGCTGCTTTTTGTGCCCAGACAATCGCGCACTTACTGCCCTTGTTACCGCGTATGTAGTACTTGGTCTATCGAGGAGAAGCCAACGCATTCGCAATCCTGAAGGGCTGAGAAGGAAGACAACGGCGCTCAGTGCGCCCATCCATTTGTATTTCTGCCTTAAGTGGCACTTGTACAAAAAACACTACTGCCACACCGTATGACACTAACCTCCTTGGACGAACGGAACGCAGCGAGACCCAAAGCGTTTCTCCTGTTTATGTTTCTGGTTCTGTAGCACATATGCAATTCATATCATCACACCCTTACATGCAGCGAGGAAGTCATCATCCACTCGTTTTATTGTGGCGCCTGTATTGCCCCTGAGCCAATCGCCATCTGCCGAGTGTTTCCGAAGTTAAAAAGAAAAGAAAAGCACGACGAGGCGGGTGCTTTTTGGCGGGATTAATTCCGAACGCAAGATTTCCCTGTCGCCATGCGAATAAGAATTCGGCGCAGCTGGGCGGTACGCAGCATATTCACAGTGGTGCTTTCGTGCGCCCAGTACTGCCACTCCATTGCCTAGTGCATTTACGTCTAATAAAAGGAAACAATACATGTCCACGTCACAGCGTAAAACCTAGTAATGTGTGGGTCTGGGTTAATTTGTAATCCATGCTTCACACAAAGCGCGCAGAAAACACAAGGACGAATGAAAAGGGCAGACAAACGCTCGTCTGTAGTCTTCATTTCTCTTTGTGTTCTCTGCGCGCTTTGTGTCATACATAAAGGCCTCAGCCTGCACCATTAAAGTACGTTGCAAGGTGAAACTTGACCTTTCGCAGTGCCTTTTTTTTCATTTCATACGATTAATGACAGGTGTAATAAAAATCGGCAAAGATACTTGGTACCTGTTAAGGGTGAATTCATCAGCCCACGATGGCTCTATATTGCTAAGCGCCAGACCACATGTTCGCGAAAACCTTATAAATTCTTAGGAATTCATGCCACATAATGTCTTAATGCGTTTTTTTTACACTCGCTGTGAACAACTCCCGCTACACATGAAAGCTAATAATTCATCACCTGTATATTATCTCGTGCTATTGCTCGTAGCATGCGATACTTTTCTTTTTTTTACCGAATGTATGATTGTATTCTGGTATTTTTGTTATCGAATACAATGCTATTTCTGCAGGCCTTACTCGGGCCCAGTCAAGCCCTATTTGTGTAGCTTTCTGTGTGCATTCCTGCCATTTGCGCATGTATAGATGCACATAAACCACTGAACTCAACTGAAAGCAGCAATAATTAGAGCTATGTGATTCCAGCTGCCTGCAGTGAGCGCACTAGACACAAGCTATGTTTGACAGGTATCGTGCTTGGCTGATGATTACGAGCGTATACAAATGGCAGGTCAAGCACATGCGTGGTGTGTTGTTCCGTTCACATTTGTCCTCCTTCTTCCTATTGACCAAAGGCAATTTCGTGTAGTAGGCCTCAAAAGCAATGCCTCACAACAACCAGTCGCTTTCTGTACTCTCTGCCCTACGTTTCTGTAGGGCTTCGTTGCGGCCGTTTTATTATTATTTTTTTCTGCTTGGCATTATTTCCGATTGACTGTTAGCGATTTCATGCGGCACACTCAATGGGCTTTCTTAGCGGCTTCAAGAGAAGCAAGTTCCGCAATTCAGAAAATGGGTTGCGTTGCTCGGTGCGCCAGGTGCATGCAGCTCTGGTACACGCCTGAATCAGGCTACAGTAATTCATCTCTCATGTACGGCATGAAATTACTTGTAGCAGATCGATGAAGCAGGTGGTAGAAGCGAATACAGATCACTTCATTACGTAAAAGCTAGCACGAAACAAAAACAGAAGAAAGGTTGGAGAGAAATGACACTCTATACTCCCGGCGAGAAAACAGTTCGGCAAGAGCGATGATTGCGTGTAGCAATAGCCTTCGATAATGTAGACCTTTAATGTACCGTCACTCTGAACACGCCGTTTGTCTCACGTAACCTTGGCCGCTGCTATTGGCTTTTCTCAGTGTGTGTAGCACCATTTGTCTTTCGACCTGTTTACGATAAAAGCGTGTACGGTTACCAATCGGAGCTGTCGTCCAGGTCGTTAAAGAGCTAGCAGCAAAGGTGCATAGCTCGTGAATTTATGTCTCGAGTGGAATAACCCTCAAAAACTGTTTCCCCGACATCTTTCATGTCATTTGGCGCGAGGCTGTACATGCGTGCTTACTTTTTTTGCGGCTACCGTCCAGTACGAATGAATATAAGACGTAATATTGCTTAGCTAACCGGCTTCGCGGTCAAGGTATTTTGTGGAAGTAATAATATAAGAAAACTGCAATGTCCAGGCCGCCTCCACAGCACTTTCTTTTGCGTATACAGCGCAAATACTGTAGCTTTAAATATTGAAAGGGATAGAAAAAATAGCATTATATTCCAAAAGGCGACACGGGCATTAAGGTTGCATCGCTAAAAATGAACTCGGAAGTCAATTCATGCGTTGGGCTGATAAGGCGGGACACAAGACATTTGAAAGTAGTGCTCGAAATGTACAAGTCCGTGAATAACCAAAAGTGAACTCGTGCATTTAACTTCATCTAGGGCACATCCCACCATCCAGTAGTGTTTTTCAGCCGAGAAATGCAGGGACTCCATTAGAGGACAAAAGTTCCAGTGTCCCCCGGAATATCTTCAAGGACACTGAAAAGTCATCTCACCCCCTTCAGCGAATGACTCGGTCTGGTGAATACTACTCCAGCGTTCTTGAAATTGCTCGGCCGAGGCTATGAATGCAGGCCAGATTCGGGGAGGGATGCCGCCAGCCATCTTCGTCATCGTTGTTCGTGCAAGTGTCCTACGCCTCACCAGCTCATTCGTATGTGGGCGAGGTCGTCGATGCGTCGAACCGCGGAACCAAAAGAGCGGAAGAAAGCGACCACAAGTGACCAACGCAGAGGAGTCCCGACCACCTGTGATCATCATCGCCGGCATCTTTCTCAATAGCGGAAGAGCTCGCGATGTTCCCACATCGAATGAAAAATGGGACACACACGCACACACATACATTCGAAGCATGTGCACCTCCAAATGGTATCCGCGGGGCTCACCGTGTAGCTCACCGTGTATATACAGTATGCGAGCTAGATGTCGTTTATAGAAAGTACATACGGCGCCGGGGGCGCAAACATCCATTGAGCTGTCTACGTTATCGTGGCCGCACACTATGTATACGTGACCGTAATGGCGACGCGCGTGCGCGGCTGCTAGGGGGCACAAGTTTGCGCGCTCCCATCGGCACGGTACTTGGCAGATGTGGCACGACCACTTTTGGGTCCGGTCTCGTTGATACTATGGGAACTGAAAATGAGCAGTGAGGACGAACTCGTTTAAACGCTAACGTCGGCCAAGTATGTCTGGACGTCAAGTAAAAGCTGCATGGCGAAGGTGATTGTGACCGCAGTGGATAGTTTATTAAGAGATTGAAGATAAAAGGAATTAAACGAAGGAGTCCGGACGGAAGAACATGTCTAACAGCAAAACTAGTGTCTCATCTATACAGCAGAGAGAAATCAAAGATGGCAAAGTGGGGGAGAATAATGAATTGGATAAATGCAAACGCGAGTGTGATTAGTAGCGGAAAAGAAAACCAAATGGGTTGGAAATAGACGTAAAAAATTAAATAGGGTTAGCTTTTGCGTGAGAGTTGTCTCGTGATCTTCAAGCAGCTTTTGAGACAGCGTCGGCCTTCGAGGCCGGGCCTATTATTGACGATGTCAGGCCTATCGGTAAAGTAGTGATCTACCAGCACTCTTGCGCGTACCTAAACAGAAATAGTTCAAACCTATCACTAATTTTTAGGTGACGTAATGCTCCAGATAAAAACAAAACGCACAACTAAAAGAACCGGTCAAGTGCGCATAGCATGTCAGCAACGCACTTGCCATGGCGTTCGTTACATTCTGGCTCAAGGTATCGCCGGGCTGCTCGATAAAGACAGGACCTCGCGCTCCCGGCTCGCTCGGGTGAATTTACTGAGGGAGCGAGTTACGTACCGGCTTTAGGAGCGTCTCGAATTCTGCGCGCTCCGCTGGCTTCTCCTCGGTCGCTCGGTTATCGCGGCCGAACATCGAATCGGCAGGATGCTTTTCGGGCCGTCTCCTATACTCGTGCCCACTGGACATTCTTGATTTTTTTGACTGCGTGCGTGCCTTTTCTTGTCATGTATTTCAGGGATTTGGAGCGACGATGCAAAGGGGCGAGGGAGTGATAGAGTGGCGAGGGGGTTTGATTTGTCGTGTCTCGACGGCGGAATACCTGCCCTCCCTGCTGGAATCCACAAACCGGAAGGAGTTTTGTAGCCCTCCGCTCCTGGTGCAGACAAACGGCCTTTTCTCGACGGTCTTTAAGCCTGCGTGCCCTGCGCACGGAGAACTGGTTACGCGTGCTGAGTGGCTGTATCAGATGTCGGGTCTAATGGTTTAGGCAATAAAGTTAAGCTTCCCGTTCATTCTTCAGTGCTGATGGCGTGTTTACCGAAAGCTGGGTGGTTCTGTCTGCATCTGTGGTCAGCGCTGCGCTGGCATTCGTTCGTAAAGATTACCCCTGACCAAGTCATGGCTCCTGATGCGAGTTCTTGGGCACTGGTCGCCACTGTTCCGGAGTACACGGTAGTCACTAACAATGCCCGACACCACCAGAATGCGAAACGAGAGTGAAGCCACCGAAAAGATCTGCGCTTAGAAAATGCTGAATATCAGTCAGTGCACGTCAAGGTTACAGCTGTACACCGCGCTCCGTGAACAAGAGTTCTGGGCCCATAACTTTAACTACTTCACTAAGGACGTTGTGGTGATAATTTTGTTCTAACCTGTGCTGGGCAATACCCCTACGTTTATAAGCGCCGTCTAGTCAGAGGATGCCTGCTTCAGTTTTCAGTAATAGATATCGGCTAATAGATGCGGGTCCCGGTCCGGCTTTTCTTTCGCTATGCCCATCGAAATCACCTGTCCGATGTCTTCTTCCTGATGGTCCACGTTGCATGACAAACACGCAGTTCCTGAACAGTCGGGTTGGCAGAAGTTATTGAATGAATAAATTAATTTTAAAAAGCGAAGGCCTGAAGGCTTTGGTTCGAACGATGGGATGTTGATATAAGATTGCTGGGATTCTAGCTTCTGCGTTGCTTGAGCCGTTCAAGGCCTCGTCAAGATGAGTGCCGACGCAGCAGGCAGTGGTCTGTGCCGCAGCGTTAGCTGCATTAGCCTAGTTCCCGTTTTTGCGTCATCGGTTGGTGTCATCGTCCCGTCCGCATGCCCCTTCCGCATGGAAAAAGATAGACAAAACTTTATACATGTGAACAAAGCCGCCTGCTCAATGACACGGCCATTCTATCCTGGACTCCATCCTCTGGCGAGGATCGTCTTGGACAGCTGGATTAGAACCTTAAGCCCTATCCCGGACCGGGTAGGAAACCATACTTCCCTTCAGCCCCGAATCCGCCCAGTCCTTCGAAGGCTATTTGCGGCCATTTGTGTGAAATCAGTTGCAGTGGCAGTCATGAGTAGCGTAAGGATGTTAATCATTTCGCGAACCAGCTAGCGCGGATCACTTGCATGCCTTGAGGGTTTGCGGCTGTGCTTTTCCTTTCTTTTTTGCTATTTATTACTGCTTGAGCGCTTTAATAGCGCCCTCCTTTGGCGAAAGACCCGGGGTCTGTGTTTGCGTGCGACAACAGCAGCAAACAACGCGACGCTCGAGGTGACGGCGTCGTATACGCCCGGCAATGGGGCGTCCCATTACGCACCCAAATGAGGGACGATCGCCTCCAGCCGGTAGTGCACTTGCGCCCACGTGTGCGCAGACGATATCGAGCCACGCTCGTGAGACACGAACTACTCTCCCGCCCCTGCTTTTCCAGCACCTTTATCGAAGCTGCTTTCCTCCCCTCTGCCGATCATTGGCAGTTGTTGTTACGCGGGTCCCCCCCTCACACTCTCCACTTCTTGTTTCCCCGAGCGCGACACTCAGCGCAGCCTCCACACAGACGCGACCAGGCCTCCGCGCCGAATTTCCCGCTGATGCACTCGATGGCTGCCCACTCGGAGGGGAAGGGGAGCTGGTCGACAACTCCCAGGACCTTATCAGTGACAACTTTTGAGGACGTGAGCGTTTTCGGCAATAACTGGCTGGAGCGCGCGGAGAGCGCAGCCTGAAGAAGGGGAGCGGAGGGGGAATGGAAACGGGCCCGAATAACGCGAGCCAAGCAATGTCCACACGCACGCACACGCCATACCAGGACACGCTGGAACGGCGTAAAGAGCCTGGCTGGCCGCCGGAGTCTTTCCACCAAGAATGGAAAGGTGAAAAGAAAAACGGCTGCCGGAGATAAAACCTGCGCTGGACATGCGAGCGACGACATTTCGAACAGATGGAGGAGGAGGAGTGTGGAGAGGAAGGCTAGTGGCGGCCGTCCGGAGCGAGGTAGGCAGGCAAAGGGAAGCGGCTGACCGCTGGCGAAGGGAAGGTAGCGGATGGGAGAGGAGGTACGCTTCCCCCTCTCCCGCCCTTATAGGTGGGCGCAGTGCTGTCCACAGATGACGTCTCGCGATAGCCGCACTGCGCGGTGAGTTGTGATGATGGGCAAGACTGAAGATTCGAGCCGGAGAAAACGACGCGTTGTGGGGGGCAGCAGGGGCACGAGGATGAGGGGGGGGGGGGGGGGGGGGCGTTGGAGACATACCAGGAGCACGGCGGAGGGTGTCACGTACCAGGTTTAATCGGGGGAACAAGTGGGTTCTACGCTGCGGTACACATGTCTACGTGGCGGCGGCGTGCGCTTCGCCAAGGACGAAGCTCTCGGCGCGACGCGGCTGACGACGCCAACTGCGACTGGATCTCCCCGTCTTTTTGCCTGGACGCGCCAGTGGTCGTGGAAAGGAGTTGGGAGGGTGTCTCGCAGCCTGGCGGCTTTCGTTCGCAACGGGAGAGAGATCGCGCGACTTCTCTTCGAAAGGGGTCGCGCTGACGACGTAAGGTGTCATCGCGCACGGTGTCAACGCACTTGGCTCGGTGCCCGGCTGGCCGGGGCTCTTAGCGCTTATCAGCGGGCAAATTGCGCTCTTAGGATGGAATTATACCGAGATGTCTTCAGAAGCTGTCGGATTGAAAGTGGGGGCCGGAGAGGAAAGTGGCGACCGTGTTCCCCCGCTGCCATTGGCCTTCGTGGTCGACCAGACCCAGCCAATGGAAAGTTGCCAAGCTGCAATATCAGCACCCAAGCTCCGCCGCTTCTTATGGAAACTCGGCATAATGTTTGCGGCTCATATTTCTGCGCCTGCAGTTTACTGAGCTGTGTTATTCCAGAGCTTATGTGTTGATAGGTGAAATTCAGAGCAGGTGCTCAAACAGGTACTGGGAGAAAGCTTTGGTTCGACGAAACTGACCCGATGAAACTTCTTTTTCCGCATGTTTGGTGGGAGAAAGCTTTTTCGTCGTAAATAATAACTATCGCTTGAACCGCTTTTGCTTTATCCGCTGTTGTTCGCGTTCCTAACTTTTGCAGCAGCGCTTTCAGAGCACGTGGTTTGTTTTGACCAGCGCACCTGCGTTTCGTCAGCTTATTACAACAGAAAGTCACATCAACGTGAAGCCGTAAAACCGAGACTAGGCACTGTTCTTTGTAAAATTAAAAATTATGTGCACACGCCCAGAGAGTCCTATCTTATTATTTCAGTAATGTTGAACTGATGCAAACATCCGTGAAAATGAATCCAAGCCGGCAACAATCAGCGCAAAAAGTGGTAGCAACACGAGAGTGGATTCCAGATTATTTTCATGCGTCGAAACTGGCTGAGCACAGCCGCCTATTTACTTGGCGTTGGGCAATCAGGTGTGCAGGGAGAAGGGAGCACGTGCGGCTGGTCATGGGAGCGACGTCGGTCACCTCGAGGACGAGCACGTCGGGCGCACACGGAAGGGAAGGTGAGGCTCAAGGCTGTACGTGCGCCGGCGCCTCGTGGGTGTGTCCCATTCCGACGCCGCTATCCTTGCACGTTTTGTCGAAAGGTGGGATCAGCGTCGCACGAATTTAATTTGCTGAGCGCCAGAAAAAGAAGCGGTGGAAAAAAAAAAGGCCGTACCGTGAGAGTGCCAGCGGCTATGGTCACCAGGATGACTCTTTCGAGCATGTAGGCTCACCGCAAATTGCACCCGAGTTCAGTTATCATTTATTGATTGACCGAGTGAATCATTGAAGTGACTGAATGAAGTGAACGAAGTTAGTGAAGTGAACAAAGTGAGTGAAGTGAACGAAGTGAGTGTATGAGTGGAGTGAGCGAATGAGTGGAGTGCGCAAAGTGAGGGAAGTGAGTGAATGAATGAAGTCAGTGAATGAGTGGAGTGAGTGAAGTGAACGAAGTGAGTGAGTGAGTGGAGTGAGCAAAGTGAGTGAAGTGAACGAAGTGAGTGAATGAGTGGAGCGAGTGAAGAGAATGAAGTGACTGAAGTAAACGAAGTGAGTGAATGAGTGGAGTGAGTGAAGTGAACGAAGTGAGTGAATGAACGAAGTGAGTGAATGAGTGGAGTGAGTGAAGTGAACGAAGTGAGTGAAGTAAACGAAGTGAGTGAATGAGTGGAGTGAGTGAAGTGAACGAAGTGAGTGAAGTAAACGAAGTGAGTAAATGAGTGGAGTGAGTGAAGTGAACGAAGTGAGTGAATGAGTAGAGTGAGCAAAGTGAGCGAAGGAGTGGAGTGAGTGAAGAGAATGAAGTGACTGAAGTAAACGAAGTGAGTGAATGAGTGGAGTGAGCAAAGTGAGTGAAGTGAACGAAGTGAGTGAATGAGTGAAGTGAGTGAAGAGAACGAAGTGACAAAAGTAAACGAAGTGAGTGAATCATTGAAGTGACTGAATGAAGTGAACGAGGTTAGTGAAGTGAACAAAATGAGTGAATGAACGAAGTGAGCGAATGAGTGGAGTGAGTGAAGTGAACGAAGTGACTGAAGTAAACGAAGTGAGTGAATGAGTGGAGTGAGTGAAGTGAACGAAGTGAGTGAATGAGTGGAGTGAGCAAAGTGAGTGAAGTGAACGGAGTGAAGCGAGCGAAGTGAGTGATTGAAGAGAACGAAGTGAGTGAGTGAACGAAGTAAGTGAAGTGAATGAGTGAGTGGAAGCTCGTGCTTTAGAAATTTTCCTGATGCTCGTCGCCTGCGGGAAAATGAAAATGAAAAATGAATTTTGCTTTTTGGGGGGCTACACCTAATCAGACTGTTGACGGAGGAAACTCCTCCCTGGGGTGAAAAATGAAGGCTATCTCAGAAAAATGCGTTGAATAAGCCCATTATATGTTTCCTAAAGTGTTTCATAAATATTTGTGTGTGATGAAATGTTCTATAAATGTTGATGTTTATAAATGCGTTTAATAACCTTGTTTTGCCGATGCTGTTAACCTTGCACAGGCGCGGTACAGCTTTAAGACGTCACATTCGGGTGTCTTTTTTAAAGCTATAACTTTTTAGTGTCGGCGCTGTCCGGTTGACAATTAAAAACCAAACAGGAGCAGAAAGACCTAAAAGTAAAAGCTTCGTGGAACCCGCGGTAAAGGAGTCTAAAGAACAGCGTTAAGATTAACCGGATTCTCAAACTCGCCTTCGATTCGACCCTTCGGGTAACGCCACTGCTTTTGTAATGTTTTCACACCAAAATCTCGGTGTCCGAAGCATGGGAATCAGTTTTGCACTTTATGCTAACGATAAAACACTATAATCTTGCAAAACATTTAAAGACGAGGTGATTTAAGCCAGATCCTTGAATCAGAGTGAGTAGGTGGTTGAAGATATGTGTGCGCAAGGCAATTCGGCTCCATAAAATAAGTGCGTTACTATTGAATACAATACAATGCACATTTGGTTTCATCATTCAATTATGTAGAAAGCCTGCAGAAAGAACTGCCAATGCTCAGTTTCACAGGGCTGCAGGCCCCCTTCACTGACAACTGTCATAATTTCTGGAGATAATATAATGAATGATTCGGCCACAGCAAGACAAAAGCGTCGAAATGTAGCACATGCATAAACTAGGCGCACTACATAGCGAGAAAGGATATTTCATTCTGTGACTAAATTTTACATGTGAAAAACATGCAAACAGAGCTTAACAATTTAAAGCAAAATAATCACAAGTGGTAAATTTTGATAACGCCGCGAGGTTTTGGCTTGAACGTGACGTTCTCAAGCTGAACGTTTCTAGCGTGTGAACTGCTCAGAATTAAAGTCAATATGTCATAAGCCAGTAATTACTCATTGGCATCCACCCGAGCGCAGCCATACGGCTACAAAGGAAAGCTACACAGCTTTCTCAGAAACTTCGTAGTTAAAGAAAACTTCGAAATTCGACGAGAACGAAAAAAAATTCGATAAAGTCAATTTTTCTTTTAAACATTTCAGAGATCAGCCTAAAAAGGTTAAAAAATATGCCTGCAAGGCTAATGCTTTTAAAGAATAATTCATTCCTAGAAAGGCTCGCCAGTAGAATACCTTATCTGCTGGTGTTCAATGTGCAAGTGTATCATCATTGTCTAACACTATCCCGAATGTCGAAATGCGTTCACTGTGTTGTTTTGGGTGGATATTTTTTTCTTAGACAGTAGAATCCAGTTCAATCGCCTTTATATTCGTTTGTCGTGTTTTTTTGTTTTCTTCTTCTTTGAAATAGGTTTTCGTGTTTTACAATCTAACTTACTGCTTGCAGGCGCAATGCTGGTTTTTCTTTGTGGTGATTTGTTGCGGTCCTCCGTATGAGACATTTCTGATCCTTTGTATGACTTGTGCGCATTCTCCTGCCTTAAAATGTGGCACTTAGGCTGGCAGTGTTCTTCTGGATAAATAAAACCTCGTCACCGTCCAAAATCAAGGCCTTGTGCGAAACTTACCCCCTCTCCTGCCAAAATGAAACGGATAACTCCGTTTAGTTCTCACGGCAGTACCCTATTGTACATAACTCTTGTTTCTCCACCCATTAAACATTTGTTGTTCTTTCATTTATTCCAGACTACCTCATATTTATTTTTTTATATTTCATTCATTCTTCTGACAATGACTGTCAATTATAAAATGTGCCTTCTGAGGGCAATTTGAATATTTTCTTCCAGATTTGGTCACTCCAGTTCCTTTGTATACAGCGAGCACAGGCAGATCAGGCGAAAAAGCTAAAGTGGACTCACATCTAGAAAACAAAATCTTATAGGCGCGTATAGGTCGAAGCAGTACAAGAGGGAATGCAATATTAGCATCCAGTCAAAACTTTCTCTCCAAGTGGAAGCGCCAAACATACCTTTCACGTTTCTCTAATTAGTTTCCTTCTTCATGCGTGACTATTTCATCGTCTTTTTTGAAATTTGATGCCCATGAAAAAATAAACTGGGTTCCCAAGCACGAACGTAGCGTAAACGTTCATGTTTGTGGAAGTCTTATCTTGCCAACAATAGTCGTAAATATACAACGACATTAATGTAAATATTTTTTTTTCTATGGTGTCTGGAAAAGCATTTTTATCGGATGTTTACAATTCACTAGTAAGTCACTGTGGTAGCTTTCTGCAGCTATGGCTCCCTATCGCTGAGCGAAAGATCGCTGTTTCTGCACTTCGATGGGAGCTTCGGAGATTTCGGTGCCGCTTAAAACAACGCGATGACCTGATAACAACCCGATGACAACTGACTCAATAAACTCTGTTTGGGGATCTGAATCGATTCCTTCATGCATAGGAGTATATCAGTACAGATACTGCTGATAAACTCATCCTGAATACCTCGACGAAAACTTCCACATAAACACTTGTGAATACCCGCGGCTGTGAGCGTTTGGAAGCACTTCCACGGTCTACGCATTTCAATGGAACGGGCTTATCCGCTGAGAGTACTCTGAATTGAGAGAATTAGCTTCTTTAGTGTTTGTTAAGAAGAAGCTGTTTTACTTGATGTTGCTCTATTCTTGAAAACAGAGAGAGCATGTGTGCTTCTTGCCTCGTTATCGGAGGTCACCGTGTTGTCTTATGACCACTCGCGCACGCCGGCCAAATAAAATGTCCTCAAAGGCCTTCGAAGCTATCCAACATAAAGTACTGCCTTGTGTAAGAATAGATTCTGCTGCGTCTTTTTTTCTTGCGAAGATTGCTGAAAGTGGCATATATGCTCCTGCTGTTTCGATTTCACGAAATTTTTAAATATGGAACATTGACCACCACAATACGAACCACCACGATCGAAGTGTTGTTCGCAAATTTTCAAGAGAGATAAAAAAGATAGAGATAATCAGATAGAAGGGGGGAGGAATCATTATCTATTCGTTCCTGCTCCTGCACCGGTTGTGTGAAGGGAAAAATGAACAACGTCACCTCATCACCAAGTGCGAACATGTCAAGCTTGTTTTTATATAAACGAGGTTTATTGCCTTCGGGCAACAATGGGCGAAGGTGTGATGAAGGATGCACTCATGATGTCAAGCTTTTAGTCCTCGGAATTAGAGAGACAAAGCAGTGCTTCTAAATTTTTTGAACAATGTTCAAAATTTTCGAAAATTCTTCGAGCGTGAGGCAGGTATAGTGTATACTCAGGCATAAACATAAAATAAAGATGTAGGCCCAACATGAATTTTTGTCTTTCATAGCTTCTTTAGGAATCACTACCAAGACGTGAAAAAAAACTGACAGTATATATATGAGCGAGTACCCGGGAAAGATGCCAGTCAGTACATTTTTCCCGATAATTTGGCACTGAAATATATCATTTCCCCTCCACTTCCCTTCAGTACGCATGGACCACTCAGAGACGCTAAGATGTAGCATAATTTCATCGTCTTGGCTTTCGCTTTCTTAAAGATAATCAGATGCCTGCGGAATATACGCGGGGCTGCAGGTTAAAGCCACTGAAGTCCCGCCTGGTAATAGCGGGCTTACAAGCGATCGCATTTTGTTGGAACGACAAGATGGAAGGAAATGATGTTGCGAATGTAGGCGCAGATCCTGCATGGTCTTTAGGTGCTGTGCGATTGGTCATTCTGGCATTATGTGTGAGCTGTGGTGATGTCAGTGCAAAACATTTCTCCAAATGACATCAATACAGTTAGCATAATGTCAAGTGACAAACAGCACAGCAATTAAATTGTTGAGAGAGCTTTCGCAGATTAGAGGTACGGAAAAAAACAAGAGACGTCATTTGTTTCATAATATTGTTGCGTGGCGGCCAGCTGAAGAACGAGACGAGATGACTGATGGCAATGAGATGATGTAATGGCTTCTGGCCTATCGCGAGCGCTCCGTCCCGCGCCACTGCCAGCCGTGCTTTGCTGAACTCGTTGAGCAGCGTGAAGATAGCATACACATGGTAAGATTTTGAGTTCATTGCAGTAGTGTTGAAATCTGGGTCAGTTGGTACATGTACAGGAGTAAAACCAGTCAAAAAACGGGACACAGCGAAGAGACGAGGCACACACACGACGACGACTGGACTAGCAACTGTGCTTGTTAGAAGAAAACAGACTCCCTGGAAAAGTGGCAAAGTTTGCGCAGCTTAGTTAACAGCAATCGGCCGGTTTGTTCGACGCAACATGAAAACCGCTACGTCAACTGTGCCACAGGTGCTGTTTACAAAATTCCGTTGACCTGCGAAAAAGTGTACATTGGGCAAACAGGCCGATGTATTAATGACAGACTAAGAGAACACCACAACTCTCTGTACCCTACTGATGGCGCTAACTTGCCTCGACATTGCCGGGAATGCGGTTGCTACCCGCTATTTTCCAATGTTAGTATTGTCGGCAGAGGCAAGGGAAAAGTTGAGCGCGAAATCCTCGAAGCGTTCTTCATTAGTATTCATTGAGTTCATGTTCATCATTTACTAACTATCTAGTCTTTATCCTTGTACCCCGTCATCTGCAAGCCATTAAATAGGTTTATAGTTTATAGTTTACGGGGTTGAACGTCCCAAAGCAACTCGACTCAAGCTGTCAGGAACGCCGTAGTGAAGGGCTCCGGAAATGTCGACCGCCTTGGGTTCCTTAACGTGCACTCACATCGCACATTACATAGGCCTCTGGCATTTCGCCTCCATCGAAATTCGACCGCTCCGACCCGGATCGAACCCACGTCCTTCAGGTCAGCAGCCGAGCACCATAACCACTGAGCCACTGTGGCGGCTTTGTGCAAAAGAGTATTTGAGCTAATTACTTCGGCACAAATGGTAAATATGACGTTTTTGGGTCTGTAGTGACCAGAGAGAATATACTTCTAAGGAGAGTACCAAAAATAAAGACTGATTATTTTATCTTTTATGCCCGTTGCGTATATAGTTTGTGTGCAGCACGTACACCAGCATTCAAAAGTTTGCGGTATGCGATATCAGCGAAAAGATTCAATTTTATCGCTATGCAGCTTAATTTTGAGTGCGTAAATTACAGTGTGGCATTAAATGTCAAGCCATGCGTTTTGAATGAAAAAAAAAAGATATTCTTAAAAGTCCGGTTCATTAACGATTTGGCGATGGGTGTATCATTAATCGTGATGCACTATTCTGGGCGGCAGACCAAGTTTTCCTGACTTTAATGACAGCAGGCAGTTACATAGCACAGACAATAAAAGTAGCCCCTTCCTTCGTTTATGAGTGTTTCCCTATTCTTTCGGTACTGCCAGTGTGATCTCAAAAGTTGCGGGGGCAGGCCCTGTGGATCTCGTGCAACACTTCCAATGCTGCGCGTATGAGAAGCTGAGCATGGACAGGTTGCTATGGTGAACATGAAAATTGGCTCCACGACTACCTGCAGTCATTAAATTCGTTTTCGAATGTGTGCCATATGACAAGTCATTGAATAAAACGAAGTATTCACTGACCATACGCCGTTCCCTTTTCTGAACGTATTTCTCAGCAATTCGTTTGTAAGCCCACTCTCCTCTTCAGTGGCACACGGAAAAGGCCAGTGGTTGTATTTTTAGAAGTGGCCGTACCCAGCCGTAGTGCTAATACGTACCTCTGCACATTGATTGTAGGGCCAGGGAGCTGAATGAATCACTCGAGCAATGGACGTTATCTTGCTGAAATCATTGTCTTAGATTTCAGAGAAAACGCAGTTGTAGTAAATGAAGGGTTTGTTTTCTTCCATATTGATTTCTTCTCCACTACCTCTACCGAATATAATTAGTGACGTAACCAAACCAGAAAATAAAATGGATATGTGGAGTGGCTATACAAGTGCCGACTTTTTAATTCATCGTTCTTCTGGCTATAGCTTGGAGACAAGCATGTTTCTGATGGCTGGCGCTCTTTCATATGATAATTTGCAACTTCAAGCATATATAATGGTTGGACAGCTAGAGGCCAACCAGCCACAAATCAATTTCACGTGTCAATAACTTCGCCGATATGGTCCATGAATCGCTTCGAACATCGACGCTCACCTAAGTGGTCGTTCTTTTCGACTGCAGCATAACTTAGTGCGTGTGTGCTCATAGTGTCAAAGATGATGCGACAGAAGATCTCGTAGTGTAAACAAAAAGAAAAAGCAAAGTCGTCGCGCCTGCGTCGCGTACGTTCAGCCCACAAAATAAGTGTAGCGGCGTCATAAGCCTCGAGTACTTCGTAAGTCAGCCACTCCGCGCTAATTGATACGGCTTGCGAGAGACGCCGCGCCACTAATTCCAGTTGCGTAAGTGAGGATTCCGCGTTATGTAACTCGAGAAACTTCGAGGGTACCGTACAGACTCTCAGAGCCTCTTCTCGCCCTTCCAGCGAGAGAGGAGGGGGGAGCACTTTTGCTTTCTCTGGAGTAATGTTTAAAAACTATGGCCAGCGCGGACAAGAGCCGGCCCTCATGGACTCGCGCTCTCACCCATAAACGCTAAGCCGTGCTCAAGCAAAACCAAAATACAACCGTTGAGTTGTGTGTGCGTGTTGGGATGACGGGGGAAGGAAGGGGGGCTACAAATCGGCCGCCTCGTGACGCGATTGGCGAAAGAGGGGACCGGCAGCGCCCTCTCACCCGCGCCTCCATTGGTGGGCGGGCTGAAGCAGACGACCGCGCGCGTCTGCTACGGCGGTTCTCAGACGACGCGCGTTACGGGGTGCGCCAGCGACGTGCGGTCCGGGCACCGTCTCCCCGAGTTTCGGCCATGGATGTCTTCGGTGAATTCGGGGCTCGCGTCGCGAATCCTGCGGCCGCGGAGACTTGACGCCAACGCGGGGACGACGCCGGTGTGAGGTGTGGTGACTCAAGACGGACACGACGGCATGGGCGTGAGACCGGGGCCCCTGCTCGCGGTCTGGTTTGCGCTCGTCTCCTTCTCGTACCGGCCAGCGCACTGCAGTTGGTGGTGAGTGGCTCGCCGTCTCCTCACATACGGTCCCCCGTGCTTGTTCAGTACTGCAGGCGGATTGCGACTGTATTGGACGGATAGAGAGACAAGACTGACAATCACTACAGCGGTCTTGAAGCCCGCGTGCTGGTTAGTGCGATGTACCTCCATGAAGTCGCTATCGTGCGCACCGTAGAATGGAGTTCACAATGTCAATGTAACTTAAAATAAACTAGCGCTCTAATTTGGCGAAATAAACACCTGAATGTCGAGAGGCAGTTTAAAATGACCAGCATTACAGAAAAAAAAATATATGTGATGAAAAAAGGCTTAGTTAATAAACTTATGTTCATGTTACAGGCTACACAAGGTACGTACTTCCAAGATAGGAAATAAAAGAAACTTATGGGATGCGTCTTGTAGCCTCTAAATACTCGGATGTTCCAATTCATGTATGACGCCGCTCCTTCGTTGTGTACACTAGTGTTTTTATGACATATTACCAAGATCGCTGACACGGGGCCCGATGCGATGAAATAAATCAAACTGATGGAAATGGGCATAGGATTGAACGGGTAGACTAACTTATATGGCTTTTCGCAAGCCAATCAAACGGGATAATTTCAGACTCGGTTCTAGTCATAACGGTACAGGCCTTGCATGTAGCATGCCGAGAGGCGCAAATTACCATAAAAACAGCGCTGTTATGCGTTAATCTTCCTCTACCCTATGGCTGTGCATTGAACTAAAAATGTTTTCTGCCTATCGTATCCTTCCGGGAACCAATGCTTACAGCAAGTAACTCTGACTGCATGGGCACATTCTAACTGTATCGCCATAAACGTTGATAATACCTGGGGAACTGATAGTCGTTTCCTTTCTCCCAGTCACCTCAAAGAAATCCTTATCCGCCGTGGCAAGTTAAGTAAACTGAGTCGTTTGTGAATGGCTTGTGTTTAGTGTTCTTCTCTTCCAGTTTTCATCGGCTCCAGTCTTCAGACGGTAGTTGCTTATTGATTCTCGCGTAAATAATTATGCCCTGAACTCGTTTCTGCTCTTGCTTTTCCAGTCCACTTGATTCTCTAGCAACGCTGCAAGTAGTCCTTTTTAACTTTCCGATATTGATTTGAGGCCGATAAAGCGAGATGTGCGGGTCTAACTTTAGTAGTATGCAAGAATGATCCCTTTAAAGCTGACAAAACAAGCTCCTGTTCCTTGCTTTCTAATGATTAAGGTAACCATTAATAATGTAGCACGTGAAGTCGTGGTATAACTCCCATCGGTTTTTAGTTTGGCGTCATAATAAGTTTCTATGCACTCTCATGTGTGTTAAACTCACTTGACAGAGCACCGACGCACAGCCGAAACAATATGCAATGCATGAAAATGGTAAACATGTTCCGCTGGTGTCGCTTAGCAAACATGAACTGTCCCAGTTCATTTTAGTCGTTACTGAAAAAGAAAACAACATTCTTTATTTTTTTCTTTTCTCGCCAATACTTTGCAAGATCGTGCACACGTAAGCTGGATGAATGCATTAAATACATAGCAACGCATAAATTGACTTTCATAGATATGTTTTTTATACGTCTTTATTTCTGCATAAAATAGGCCTAGCCTTGCGGCAGAAATGAGGGGCTTCATGGGGGTGGGGGAGGGGGAGGAGGGCCACGTCCCAAAGCGACTCAGGCTACGAGGGACGCCATAGAGAAGGACTTCGGAAATTTCGAACACCTGGGGTTCTTTGCAAGGGCGCCTAGAATTTCGCCTTCATCGAAATAAGACCGCCGCGACCGGGATCGAACCCACGTATTTCGGGTCAGCAGCCGAACTTTATAACCACTGAGCCACCGCGACGTCCTTTCGTAGATGTGTATAATTTTTTATACAGTACAATTATTTTTCTATATGCACGATACTGTAACGTTTAATTTTGGTGCCCGCTTCTTCTACACTTCAGTATCATTTTCACAGTTTTTGTATGATGCAACTTTTTTGTTTTTTTTCTACCGCGGATGTGTGTTGTTTCTGCTAAGTACAACCTCTCCTGAACCTCGTCAACCTCCTATAATTGCCGCTTTTAGCTCGCACGTCTTTTCAGTGTGGCTCTAGAGAATAACAATAAAGATTGAATTAGCAAATGCACATTTCCAAACGAGCGACAAGCTTTTCGTCTTGTGCTGTGCGCAGTGTATTATTAAGTTAAATGAGAAAGGCTGAAAGAAGTGAAACATACACCCGTCATCATAAGTTTACGGAACGCAACATCGCCCCCCCCCCCCCCCCCCCAAAAAAAAGAAACATTACTTCACCGCCGTCTTTACGGTGAAATTCTGAGTATGCGATTTCTGGAGTGCGCCACTTAACCTCGAAAAGTGCATATCGGGTGCAATGAAATTATATTTGTTCGCCAAAGGCATGTTCGATGCACTCAAAAATTCGTGCCTCACCAAAAAGCCCCGCGACGACGCGCGATAATAAAGAGTTTTAGCACAACGGATATGTACTATAGCATAAACGTATACCGGATTACCGGACACCGGCTGCGCCCGCGCAGTGGCCCAGCTTGACCCCGCCCACCCCACTGCGCGTGCGCAGAAGTTAGGATAACGCGTATCCGCTATGCTGAAACTCTCTAATGGCCCAAACTTTTACTCCTATCCTGCATACGACCGAAGCTACAAAAGGTTCTCAGCCGTGGCGGCTGCGTATACGATGGTGACGCAATGATAAAACGTTGTGCATGCGAAAGTTTCGGGTCGCTTTAAACAACTGGGGTGGAAAACTCAACTTATACCTCTACACGTACGGAACTACCTTTCGCTAAGGCTTCGATTAGAAACGCCAGAAATGTAGCGGATGTTTTGAACTGATTTTCGTCTCCTAACTGATACATGTCTAAGAGCATAATAAGGGAGTAATTACTCATTGACATCCATCCACCCGAGCGTAGCCATATGGCTACAAAGGAAATCTATACAGATTTCTCAGAAATCTACTCCACCTTGGAGGATTCCCCTAAACACTTGACCAACACAGTTCCCACTTCGAGTTATTGATCAATTCACTCTCGCCCTACCATAAGCTTGCCGTCCCGGTTAGCTCAGTTGGCAGAGCGACTGCTCCGGTGAAGCGGTGGTCCCGGGTTCGAACCCCGGACAAGGACGAATTTCTGTTTAACTGCGAAGTTTGTGAGAAAGCTGTATAACTTTCCATTGCAGCCGTATGGTCTACGCTCGGGTGGATGTCAATGAGTAATTACTCCCTTATTAAAAATCTTCTCCGCCTTGGGGGATTCCCCTAAACATTCGACCAGCTAAGAGCGTAGTTGCTAGGAGGGAACATATTGCTGGCTCTCTGTTAAACTGAGAGAGAGAGAAAAAAAAAGCGGCTTCAGAGTGATTGTACTACACACATCAATCAAAGGAAACAAGGAAGCAAGGAAGGAGGAAGAGAGAGAAGAACAGACACTGCCACACGGCAAAGGAGCTCAGCGAACTCCGGATACGCGAGGAA
This sequence comes from Amblyomma americanum, assembly GCF_052857255.1. Lineage (NCBI taxonomy): Eukaryota > Metazoa > Arthropoda > Arachnida > Ixodida > Ixodidae > Amblyomma > Amblyomma americanum. Next base: position 207,450,628 of record NC_135499.1, read on the forward strand.
TAAGCGAGAAGCGCCGTCGGAGTGCCCCTCTTGGAGAGTATACATATGGACAGTCCACGTGCCGGACGGATTGATTTCTGCGCGGCCGCCGCCGAGTTTCGTGCTAGCGTCGACGACGGCGAGGCGAGTGCATTGCTCACCTGCGGGTACAGCCCCGTAACGACGCCGGTGAATCACCGAACAATGACGTCCTTTGGACACGGCTCTGACACTCGCTCCTGCTTTTAAAGTGAACGGGCTCCGTGTGTACGCGCTCTTCCGCACGTCTGCTTCTGATGGATGCGAAGTGCTTCCGTCTTTCTTTGTTTTTGTTTTTTGTTAAATGGAGAAAGGGAAGAAATCAGCGTATGCTTGCGAATCGACGAACCGCTCTGGACTACGACGTGTAGTGAGATGGAGGAAAGCAGGCTGATTTTGTCCCCTTGCGGTCTGACCGCACGGGCGGTTTCGCGTTTCACTTTCTTCTTAGTGCGGACCTTGCGGAAGGGTATCCAACCCTGCCACATTGCGCTCGCTCCACAGCAGAGCCTCGCGCTACAGAGAACAACAAAAAAACGTAGACCAGCTTGAGCTCACTAAATTTGTTTCTACATGAAGTGAAATGGGAAATATTAAGAAGCGCATGCCGTCTTCAGTGAAAATCAAAGGGTGCTCAGTGTCCTCAACAGGCTGTAGTTATGGGAAGAGAAAAATTACTAAGGTATAGAATACGGGGGCACCCATTAATAACGGAATTCAAAATGAAGCTCTCAAAGTGCAAACAACGGCCTCCGCTGTTTAGTGTAAGTCTATTGTTCGCCTGCGGGGCGGTTATAGATGTGCAACGACGCAATAAACGCTACAGGAACAAATTCGGTCGGTGAGTGCTGTAGAGCTGTGCTCTGTTTGGTTTCCGGCGATTGCGTCTTACTACTGGGCCTTAAACAACCCCCAGGTGGACTTAATTGATCCGAGCCCCCTCACCACTCCTACGGAGTCTCTTATAGCCCGTTTGTAGTTTTGGGACTTTACACTACCCATACAAAAATTTATTTAGACAGTCTATAGACTGTCCGTAGACTTCTGTCAATAAAGTCCATAGACTCTCTATAGACAAAACCCAAAGAATAGTCTATAGGCAATACAAATCCTATAGGTAGTCTACAGACAATCTAAAGATTTATGGCCAAACACTTTTAGTAGACATTTGTCTATAGACAGTCTATAGAATATGAATACACAAAAATATATATCTATAGGAAGCCAATAGAGTCAATCAGAAGTCTATAGACTGTTTTGGGACTTTACACTACCCATACAAAAATTTATTTAGACAGTCTATAGACTGTCCGTAGACTTCTGTCAATAAAGTCCATAGACTCTCTATAGACAAAACCCAAAGAATAGTCTATAGGCAATACAAATCCTATAGGTAGTCTACAGACAATCTAAAGATTTATGGCCAAACACTTTTAGTAGACATTTGTCTATAGACAGTCTATAGAATATGAATACACAAAAATATATATCTATAGGAAGGCAATAGAGTCAATCAGAAGTCTATAGACTGTCTATAGACCACTTTTATAAGGGTACACATGCACCATTACATTCTTATTTCGCGCTTCCGCAGGTGCACAACGAAATCTATGTCGCAGCTGTTCCTCTCCCCTGTCAGGGCGTCTCCTGATCTTTGGTTTGAAAACCAGCAATCAAAACTTCTTTTCTCTGAATGTTTCGCCGATTAAAAAAAATAAAAAACTAACGTCAGTATAGTGTTGACCTCCATTTGCTACAGATCTATACCGATGTCCGCTTCTCTATTGCAAATCACGGGTCGCTCACCGCGCTTTCATTTTTTTTTTTGGAAACTTGCAAAACTTTTTTCTTCGTACACAAAAAGAAAAATAAATTCTGTCTCTCTTGTTAGTGAGCGCCCGCGTACAGAATTGCTTTTTCTATGTGCCTTACTCGTCACGCGATGCACACTCACGAAAATTGGGGTGGCACCCAGCTGACGTCACAACGGGGCAGTATGGGTCGCACACGTGGTATTTATTCTAGAAGGGTCTTTCGGTGTGTCCGCGAGAAAAGCGCTGCACAAAGACGGGCTTCAGGCCGTTGTAACGCGGACAAATTTGTTTTGTTTTGCGTCCACTGGCAGATTCTGCAATTGACGGCTCGGCGTTGCTTGAGTCACTAAATAAAAGATTGAAGAAGATACTACGCTCGTATAATAAAGATCATAAAGATAATAAAGATGAAAAACTACTGAGACGAAAATTGAGCAGCTAAGGTATTCAAATACATGAACAGACAAAGCGTTGACTCAAAGCGGTGCAAAAGGACTAGAAAACTAACCAGTAAGTATGCAAGAAGCTAGGACGGAGAAATAAAGAGCTTTGAAAGACGGGTAAAATACGCAGAGGGCAAGAACTTGATTAATGCAATCGAAGAATTAAATGAGGACGCAATCATAGAAGCTAGATCAGTGTGTTTTAGAACGCGAAGTTACGAATCGAACTTTAATCAAGAAGATAACACATGTGCAGTGTGTGGTAAACCACGTAGAAAAAAAAGCAGGACACATTTGAGTAGAATATGGCAGTATCCATCTAGATGTGGATACAGGCACAGTCACTGTCCCTGAGGCCCTATAGAGTTCCGACAGAACAAGCGTAATGCGAATGAATCAGCGGTAGACGTTAGAAAAAGGCGAATGGGAGATTGGTGGCTCGAAAGCAGGGTGGTGACGTAAGGAAACAAGCTCTGGATTAAAAATTGGCCGCATGCAAGACTCAATACAATTTGTATTGTAAGAATAAGACAAATTTATGGTTTCAAAGAGGACGCTCCTAACATCATTCCATCCATATATCCACTGACGAAGAGTGGAATGACTATACCGGCTTTCACGGAGGTCGCAGTGGGCAGACGTGTGTTCTTTTTAATGATTACTTTGTGATATTCATTGAAACATTGGTATGCAATGTTTGGATGGAGTGGCAGTGTGGATATTGGGAAGAAGGAAAGTGTTGCCAGGGGCGGCATCAGGTGGTAGCTCAGATCGAAAAAACCTACACGAATGAGGTGGCCGCAGCTGGCATAGGACAGGGATGATTAAAGGTCATTGGCGGAGAGGTCTTCGTACCGCAGAGGGCCTACCTCAGCAGGTGATGCTAATTATGAATCTAATCAACTACTTAAAATTAACACATTGGTCCTTCAATTGCTCGAGGTGCCCGAGAAGTTCCAATTAGAAAGCACTGCAGAGCGTCAACATAAACCACCAAATGGAACATTCGTCAACGAAGCTCTAGCATAAAACGGCTTTTTATAATCTGAATAGTTCACGCACAATGTTCGTGGCAGGAGCATGTGTTTTATTTCAACTACCCTAAGGAACAGTTGGGGATAAGAGTTAATGGAGAATGCCTAAGTCACCAGCTATTTGCTGATGGCATCGACTTGCTAAGTCATTTAGGGGATTAACTGCAAAACATGATCAATGGGTTAGACACGCAGAGCAGAACGGTGGGTCTAAAAAATTAACATGCAGAAGGCCAAAGTAAGGTTCAACAATCTCGCAAAGAAACAGCTGTTCACAATTGCTAGCGAGGTGCTGGAAGTGGTAAGGGAATACGTCTGCATAGGACAGGTAGTCACCGCTGAGGCGGATAATGAGAGGGAAATAACTAGAATAAAAAAAATGGGGTGGAGTGCATATGGCAGGTTCTCTCAGATCATGATTGGCAGTTTATCAATATCGCTCAAGAGAAAAGTGCACAACAGCTGTATCTTACCGGTACTCACCTATGAGGCAGAAACGTTTAGGCTAACGGAAACGGTTCAGTTTAAATTAGAGACAACACAGCGAGCTATAGAAAGAAAAATGATAGGTTTAACGTTAAGCGACGGGAAGCGGGCAGAGGGGGTGAGGGAACAAACGCGGGTTAATGATATCTTAGTCTAAGCCAAGAGGAAGAAATGGGCTTGGGCAGGGCATGTAATATCAAGGCAAGATAACTGCTGGTCCTTAAGGGTATATAGGAGTGGATTCCAAGAGAAGGCAAGCGCCGCAGAAAGTCGGCAGAAAGTTAGGTGGGCGGATGAGACTAAGAAGTTTGCGGGGATACAGTGGCGGCAGCTGGCAAAAGACAGGGTTAATTGGAGAGACATATGAGAGGCCTTTGTCCTGCAGTGAGCGTATTCAGGTTGAGGATGATGATGAAGGCTCGACCGGTTGGACAGTAATAATATTAATAAGCAATAATTTTTACTACGGTGCGATATAGCACCATTCTGTACCTCTATTTAAAATTTTCCATTTCCTTTTATCTTCCTCTACGTGATTTGTGCCCGAACCTCAGCTACGCTATACGTGGGGTGCTTTATGCGCTCGCGCTCGGGAACAGCAGCAAAGACTTCCGCTACTGAACGTCGCTGCTAAAGCACTGCGCAGCCCTCTCCGAGAGCCCCCAGGAAGCAGGGCGTAGGCGCACCACTGCCAGCGATGCATCCGCGCCGTGTCCTTCTCTGAACTCGGTAGCGGCCGTGCATACGTGTGAGTCGCCTTCCGGTATGCGGACGGCGCGCGCATTGCCAGCCTGCGCGGATTAGGGGTTTATACCGGAGACTCTCATCGCTCAGTGGCTGAACTTATCCATTCAAGTTTCTTTCTTTGCCTCCAAGAGAAATGCAGCCTGTGTACTTGCATCTCGTTCGAGGCACGACGCGCCGCCTTGGTGTGCGTTTGTCCGAACGCCGTTGTCCGTCGCGCACCCGCCTATAAGCAATCGGGGACCTTGAAATTGCCCCCGCTATCGACTCGCTTAGTTATGACCCCTTTTATATTTTCTCCCTCGTTTTGCTTGTCTTTTAAACTGCTTTGGTATTTAACGTAACCCGCATTAAGCGTGGGAGCAAGGTCCTCGACTATAGAATACGGCCTATCGGTCCAATCGATTGTGAGGGATTATAACCGGCGAGACCATATGTCGCCGGTCGATGATTCTTTTTCTTTTCTTTTTTTCGTATAGCCTCGGCGTGGTTATTTTATCTTTTTCGCTAGCTTCATTTGCATTTCTATCCGACTTCTCAAATATCACTGAAGGCTGCGGCGCATTCAAAAATGCAATCAGTCGCTGCCGTAGACACATTACAGGTCTTCGCGCTCACGTCTGCGCGTTTTATTTTCTCTCAGCTTTATTTAACGATGACTAAGCTTTATACCTTTATACATTGAAACCTATATACATTTACGCAAGGTCGATTGCTTTTCCTCTTATTTGTGCTGAGATACTAAGTAACCGAAGGAGTCGTAAATTTAACGAGCATGCTCATAAAGTTCGGCTCCGCATTTCGACACGTACATTTTACGGCTGCAGGATAGAAAAATAACGTCTTGTGTTCCGAAACTAAAGGTATATTTTCCACTTATTTCTTTATCTATTTCAACGCTTTTTGCACAAACGCCTGAACTCCTATTTTCAGCCTGGGGTGACATCCGACGGTGCCCGATTAAATGACATCACGGACTCTCTCGCCTGTCGCGCCATCACCACCATGCTTACGCTCGAGTTGCCACCAGTGCGGGCAGGTTGCTGGTTTGGTATTATATAGCACTGGCACGCCACGGACCATTCGGCGGCGCTCTGAGGAGAGTAAACACAATGACTTTGAACATTAAAAATGGCCACGACATGTTTCGCAGATATAGTGTATATTGCCGCCTTACTCATATCCTGTACCCCTGTTGCTACCTCCTTTATCCTTTATTTCCCCTTTACTGTCTTCTCCCTGCCATTTTACACAAGCTAGCCGCAGCTCAGGTGCTTCAGTTATCGATAGCAGATGCCGCGGCTAGCAGCATCTTTTTAGTTCCGTTTTTATTTTATTAAATAGGCCAACAACAACAACAACAACAACAACAACAACAAAATCAACAACAACAATAATAATAATAATAATAATAATAATAATAATAATAATAATAATAATAATAATAATAATGTCTTTATTGCCACTTTGTATACAGTACAAATGAGGTTCAGGCTCGTCAAAGCCAACAAGAGGCTTGCCCGACTGGGCTCGGCAGTCAAAGCAAAGCGACAATATGGCAGGATATCAATAGAAAACACTAATCGCTACAAAGAACACTAGAGCTAAATTATTACATAATAATAATAATAATAATAATAATAATAATAATAATAATAATAATAATAATAATAATAATAATAATAATAATAATAATAATAATAATAATAATAATAATAATCGCAGATGCACAAAGCTTCCTCGTCTTTTCTGTCTGCTTGGCCTCCTCCTCCCCCTCCTCGCACCATGCGCCGTTGTCTTGTATGTAGCCATCGCACTGAATATTAGCGTCTACAAGGCACTGGCCGCTGCCAATGGAGAACAGGCAATATAAAGTAAATTTCACGCACACACACATGCGCACGCGCGCCATACGTTGCGTCTGAATGCCGTCTTGTTGGCGAGCTGCCGCATTGAGCACCGAGAGGCGTCCAACGCTCAACTCAGTATATCTTGAGTGATCCCGAATGTCTACGGCATAAGAGTGGGATCCGAGGAAATTTTCGTGCATAAATTTGTACGTAGTGTGTGTGTGTGTGTGTGTGTGTGTGTGTGTGTGTGTGTGTGTGTGTGTGTGTGTGTGTGTGTGTGTGTGTGTGTGTGTGTGTGTGTGTGTGTGTGTGTGTGTGTGTGTGTGTGTGTGTGTGTGTGTGTGTGTGTGTGTGTGTGTGTGTGTGTGTGTGTGTGTGTGTGTGTGTGTGTGTGTGTGTGTGTGTGTGTGTGTGTGTGTGTGTGTGTGTGTGTGTGTGTGTGTGAGAGAGAGAGAGAGAGAGAGAGATGTAACGTACTCCACGTCCCGAGCTTTTTTTGTTTAATTTTCTCAAGGAAAAAAATTTACATTCAAGTAAATATGGATGTCAGAGCTCCGTAGACAGGCAGCGTATAAAGAAAAAAGCGCCCTCTTTGCTTGATCATTTGCTGGCTTTTTGTTTATTTCTTCGTTTGTTCGCAATGTTCGAGTCATTTTGCACCAATCGAATATAATTTTTCTTTTGTGCAAATACGGCAGTTCAGCATTCACTGAAACCAGCTATCGTGCAACGATACTTCGTCCCAGGCGTCGTATGAAACTAAACCCGATTGACTTTAAGGCTGTTCTGTGAAGCGGTTTCGTTCGTATACCTCCCAAGTAAAACACAGCGTCCGTAATCAAACTGGCCAGTCTGAAATCTTTATAGCGACGCCCTCCCAAATATATTTGCCCTTTCGTAAGCTGTCGCGGCCTCTGCTATCGTTTGCAGGATTTTACGGTCTGCTGATGTCTGCCCTCGAGCTTTTCTTCGTTTTTTCCGTTGCCTCCAGTCCTCTCCGTGATGCCTAACGTCGACTCTTAACATCTTATAATTGAATTCCGCAAGATAAAGGCCGAATTTAGCGCCGGAGAAAATCGAATCGCATTGCATGCACGCACCGTGCAATACACACACCATCAGCGCGTGGGTGCAAAAAGAAGCGAGATCGTTCCAAGAGTGCCCACGAAGGCAACGCTGTCACAGGCCGTGCAAAAAAAAAAAAACCAGTTAGGTGAGTTTAGGACCAGAGAGGAAATGCGATATGCCGTACGGCCTCGCCTGTGGCGCGCTCAATCGAGTCGCCTGATAACGCACGCGCTCGACTCCGACGCGTGCGGGACGCGACGTGTAGTTGGTGTGCGTCGGTGCCGTACACATGTCGTGCGCGTATCGGACAAGCAGATCATCTGTTGCCGCTGCTGCTCGAGCCGGTGCAGTATGGGTTTTACAAGAAGCAGTCTGGGCAGGCGGGGAGGTAGACGGGGCGTATTTATAGACCTTTACGGCCGATGATGACGCGCGCGCGGCGAGCGAGCTAATGCGCGCCTCCCTCTGCCTACCCGCTCTCCCTCTTATGCCGGGCCGCCGCGCACTCATTTCGACCTCCGCTGTTGATTCTGTTTCATTGCTCCTTTGTTGCCGCAGTGGGGAATAACTCTTCCCTGGTCGTTTAATTCCTTCTCGGCGAAGGACGGCGTGGTTCTTTCTTCCTTCCTTTCCTTCTTTCTCTTTCTTTCTTTCTTTCTTCCTTCCTTCCTTCCTTCCTTTCCTTCTTTCTTTCTTTCTTTCTTTCTTCCTTCCTTTCTTTCTTTTCTTTTCTTTCCTTCTTCCTTCCTTCCTTCCTTCCTTCCTTCCTTCCTTTCTTTCTTTCTTTCTTTCTTCCTTTCTTTTCTTTTCTTTCCTTCTTTCCTTCCTTCCTTCCTTCCTTCCTTTCTTTCTTTCTTCCTTTCTTTCTTTTCTTTTCTTTCCTTCTTTCCTTCCTTCCTTCCTTTCCTTCCTTCCTTCCTTCCTTCCTTCCTTCCTTCCTTCCTTCCTTCCTTCCTTCCTTCCTTCCATCCATCCATTTATCCATCCATCCTTCTTTCTTTCTTTCTTTCTTTCCTTCCTTCTTTCTTTCTTTCTTTCTCTTTGTTTTCTGATATGCGGACAACGCTGCTATTACCGAACAATGATAAAACTAAGCAGCGCATGAGGACCAGACCTGAAAAATAATAAGGACCCCGTGCATTCTCGTTTTCTTGTTTTTGTTCCGGTTACTCTACTACTAACTGGTTTTTGGGGAAAGGAAATGGTGCAGTACCTGTCTCATATATCGGCGGACACCTGAACCGCGCCGTAAGGGAAGGGATAAAGGAGGGAGTGAAAGAAGAAAGGAAGAGAGAGGTGCCGTAGTGGAGGGCTCCGGAATAATTTCGACCACCTGGGGATCTTTAACGCGCACTGACATCGCACAGCACACGGGCGCCTTAGCGTTTTTCCTCCATAAAAACGCAGCCGCCGCGGTCGGGTTCGAACCCGGGAACTCAGGAGTGAGGCATAATCGAGGAAACAAAAAAATTGGAGGGGACACTCAAGCTCCGCATTAAGGGTATGTCCTGTTCGCGTATTGGGTTAATTCCCATACATGCAGAAGGTCATTCTCTACATCAAAATTCATAGATCCCTGGGAGTCCTCGTACCCCCCCCCCCCCCCCTGGCGCAGTGGTGCAGCGGCTAGGTGATGGGCCACTGTCGTGCGATGGTAGGTGCTCCCAGCAGTGGGCCAGGTGCGGCCCAGTTTGCTCTTCCCGAGCGGCCAATAACTAATTTAACTGCCACCTGGCACGGTGGGCAGGTTGTTATGGGGTGCTGCACTGATTTCTTGTGAATTATGAATTTCAGGTTGAACCTCTTGAACTCTTGATAGGCTGAATTGCCAATTAATTCTAAAGCAGCGTCTGTATATACTGGTTCGATGACCATTTCCTTCCCACTCCTGAGATAATTTTAATTTATTTCGGTAGATGGTGATATACTGCAACCTATTTCAACCCAAAATACGAGAAGCACAAATCGAGACTCGTTTCAGGTGGTCGTTGTTTTGGGTGGTGCTTGTTAACCGCACAAACGTTAGCACGTTGGTGATGTGTACGTATTAATAAATAAAGAAGGAGGTCCGAAAGTCAAATACGCAAGGGTCATCTCCCATCAATAGGAACACATTGAAAAAAAATCAAAATCAAGCCAGCAACAGTAGCACAATATATGCACTCAGTTTATCAACAAAGGAGAACAGACGACTTATAAACATGAGCGAAATTATCGATAACAATTAATTCCAGGTTACATTTGGCGGTGCAAAGAAGTGAGCAGAAAACAACCAAGAGCATTAAAAAACTGATTCGAAAAAATAACCAGAAAGCGTGATTAAACCAAGTTTAAACCAAGCGTGTTTAAACCAAGTCAATTGAACTAGGAAGCACTGTCAAGTTCTAAGCAGGAGCTCTTTCAACTTACGTTTAAATGAATTACCTGATGACACCCTCTTTATTTGTAGATTTAATGAGTTACGTATTAATGAAGATTAGAAATTGGCACTGAATTTCCTGTAATTAGCTTCGGAATTTTGAAACAAGAAGTGCGGCTGTCGTTAGGTATCTGATTGGAGTTAATTAATGGATATACAAGGTCACCATTGATGAAATGAATTACCAAAATACCACCAGGATATATGTAAAATCTTACGGGCGTAAAGAGTTGAAGCTTGCGGCATAATTTGACTGGAAGTTATGCGCAATACTGGAGTTTTGAAATGTCGGGAGGGGGACAAGTGAGTTATGAAAGTACCACCTCATGAAATTATTCAGTAGCTAATGTGGCTATGTGTGTATGCGCGGTAAAGCAATACTACGGTACCAATATTAAAATATGAACGCATCTTGATTAGCGCCCTTACGCCATACGCGGCTTTTCTTGTTACAGAGTGAATGCGCTTGCTAAATTTTAATTGCTTATATAATTCAACACCAAGTAGTGCAGTGCAGCCAATATTACGAAATTAACAGTTTACTGAGTAATTCATCGAGAGATTTATGTGAAGAAATGTAGTGGTATCATCCGCGTATAGCAAACAATTATATAGGTGAATACAGTTTGGAAGATCATTAATATATATAACAAATAAAAGAGACCCAAGGATTGATCATTGCGGTACGCCAGTGTTAGCGGCCTTAAACAGAATAAGTGTGGTTATTCTCTATTAAGTAGGTAAAGTAGGTAGCTACGGATTAGGCCAAGATCTAGGCTTGTTACACCGACTTAATTTAATTTAGAAAATAGTTTATTATAATTTATAGAGTCTAGAGAAGTCAATTAACAGCGCCGAATGACAGCCCAAAGTCAATAGGTGTCTTAATTTTATCAGTCAGTTAAATTAGAGCTAGGTAATTAGAAAAACCCGCTCTAAAACCTAACTAGTATGGCGACAAGATGTCAAATTGAGATAACTATCTCTTTAATATTTAAATGCTATTTTTCTGTTGTTCTTTCTCTGCGCCCGCTACAGTATGATTAGGTGTTGCACTTTTTAGTTTACTCCCCCCCCCCTTTAAAAAAAAGATAAATATACGCCTAATACAACTTTCGAAATCCGGTTTTAACTGAAGAAGATCAGTATTCTTAACATCTACGCCACAGGTAGCTGTCTATTGACTTGAAATTACACTCAGTCAAAGGAGACAGTTATCAAAGTACGTAAGTAGGGTGCCGTTGGATTAGCGCAGTTGTGCGCTTTGCAGCATTTCTCCGCTACCTCACATGCCCCTGCAGACCTGAGCTCGTCCTCGCCGGCTGCTAGCTAAGCGCTGTTTGTTCACTGTCACCACATTCTTAACTTACAGGTTTATGCTGCCTGTAAGGACAGTGACACGAAACCCCGCATAAGCATCAGGAAAAAGTGTCTTGGTCTGGCTGCCACGACGCTGCAGCGGCCGTTCCTTCGCTGCAGTCAACACGCAGATCACGTGATGCTTCACCATCTTGCTCAACCCTGCGCGACAGCTCAACGGCAACATGAAAACCCGGTTTTTAAACTAAAACTTCCAATTCCGTTTGTACCTGAAGGCTCGATAGTTCAACTTCAGTAACGTTTTTTTTTCTTTAATGGCGATATAGCATTTCGGTCTGCAGTCACAGCACTAAGTACAGCCATTTGTTTTTATTTTATGGGGTGTTTAACGTCCCAAAGCGACTCAGGCTATGAGAGACGCCGTAGTGAAGGGCTCCGGAAATTTCGACCACTTGGGGTTCTTTAACGTGCACTGACATCGCACAGCACGCGGGCCTCTAGAATTTTGCCTCCATCAAAATCCTACCGCCGGGGCCGGGATCGAGCCCGCGTCTTTCGGGCCAGCAGCCGAGCGCCGTAACCACTCAGCCACCGCGGCGGCTCGTACAGTCATTTGTGTATTCATTACTGGAAAATCACTGCTGGAGCTGACAAAAAGGCAAAAATAAACTCGGAGTGGCTGCTGGCCGTATAGGATTACCACCTTATATTAGAGGGAAAAAAAACAGTAATAAAAAAGCGCCCTGTCTGCATCACTAAGGCACGCGTAACATACTTAACCCGATCTTAATACGAAACAATGGAGCTAAGACAGGATGAACGAAACTTTCTATGCACCAGCTGCGTACGCGCTCGTCTTCTTCCCTGCGCTGCGACATCGTCCAAAGTGTCCTTCCCGAATGACGCACTCCCCGCTGCATACCCGGCCAATGGCTTGTGGCACGGCTTGCTCACGCGAAGGCGTCGCGGTGCGCGGCCGGCGCTGCCTTCCTTTGTTGGCGAGGCTGGCGGGACGTTGCTTATCAGCTTCCCAATTTGCCATAAATTACGGTCAGCGCAGGGTCCCGCGCAGCCGAGTGGCCACGCGTACTGTGAGGTGCACTCGCAGCAGATAGCCACGCTACGGGGGCGCAGCCCGTGTTTGTGCGTGTGTGTATATATACGCTCAAACAGCGCACGCTCAGCGCATACAGAAACACACGGGAGGACGCCTGCCCACGCCGCCTCGTAAATTGCCCTATCTCACGGCGGCCATATCGCGCGCGGAGTCACTCCACTCGCGCGCATTGGATTCCACTTTTAGCCGCGCCCGTGGCAGCTCCGCTGGGCCGCGCGGAGCGGTTGCGGAGGCGGTTGTGTGCATCTATGCGCTCGAGGCTTCTGCGAGCTGCTGCCCACTCGACGCTGGGCTCAACGTTCTACGGAGACACCGACGCGACGAGAGATGCGCTGTGCGATGACCCGCCTAAGGGTTCGCACGGAAACGTGATACTGAGTTGCGCCCAAACCCTCTCCACTGCTCAACAAGGAGTGCCTGGTCAGGGTACAGGTCCGTTCTATAGGAGCAAGAGAATCGTTATCTCTGCGGAATATACTGGGCGAGCTGGTTTAAGTCCCACATTTAACAACCATTAAAGAAAGTAAACTCCCATATTTCTCACTCTCCCCATCAGGGTGAAGAATCGATAGCGGTAGTCGCAGTGCCTGGGCCTCCTCCGCAAGAACGCCCACTGGCGGCAGTCTCGCTTCCCAGCTGAGTGGGCCGCGCGGCAGTGTGCTATATGGGACACAATACCGTGTGTATCCCATCTTGAAAACCGCCACTTCCGGCTCGTGTGAATAGCATTTCGAACGGGAACGCGCCGACGTGGCATAGTTCTCGTTTCCGACATACGAAGGCGCCGCCAAAGGCGCTTATCCCAACACGGGGCCTCTGTATAAGCTATCGTCGAAAGCGGAAACACCGGGAATGGTAGCGGCCAGGACAACGCTGGACGCGTCGTGCCGCGTTGTTGACCTCCAGCACTGCGCTGTCAACTTTTCCACCTGGTTCTAAGTTTTCTATTTTTGTCCAATACGAACACTGGTATGCACTACATGGTGCGCAACTTGTTCCCATCTTGTGCGTGCAGTCACGAATTATCTGAACTGCTTAGGGGCTAACAAGTATAGCTAGCCGCGTTTGCGTGGCAGATTCATTTTCTGTTTAAATCTATCCGCGTCCCCAGTTTCCCACTTCATTATTCGAAATACGCTGCCGCCAAAACTAATGCAACATTCCAAGGGATGAGGACGGGATAGCATGCGCACCGCCTACATTGGTGCCCGAGACAAGCACACGCAAACCCTTAGCAAATGCCAAGATAAATTTCGTTTTTTTGCGTCAGCAATTGAGTCTCAACTTGATTTAATTTTTGAAAAATAAACTGTGCGGGTTAAGTTTTTTCTTCGCCAAGAAGTAAAACCATCTTCATGTCCAAAATATCAGTCGATTTCGTCGCCTTCGAGGTAAGTAGACGACGGGCATTCCTAAACAGGCCTGTTCGCACAGTTCTGGTTTTGATTTGTCTAAAATTGCACCATTGCGATAGTTGATGGGCAGAATAAAAGCACAAATTCAAAGATACGAAGTTCCCGAGCACTTCATTGAGATGTGGTAGAACAGCCGGATTCCTAAATTTCTAACTTCCTACATGAGTACCCCACTGAATTTACAATGTTTCGTTTTATTCGGAGCAGATTATCTTGTGTTGTTGCGGAATGAGCTCTTCATATTCTGTTTGGTTTGGTTTGTAAGGGTTTAACATCCCAAAACGACTCAGGCTATGAGAGACGCCGTAGTGAAGGGCTCCGGGAATTTCGACCACCTGGGGTTCTTTAACGTGCACTGATATCGCACAGCACACGGGCCTCTAGAATTTCGCCTCCATCGAAATTCAACCGCCGCGGCCAGGATCTTCCTTTTCTGTATAATTCTATTTATTCATTAACTATTTCAAAACAGATTGTTTTTGTACAATCTATGCTAATCTATGCTTAATTTACATGGCGAAGTGGGTACCTCGGTCAGGCATATCTGTGAATATTGATAAATATTACACAAATATTGAAATAATTTTTTCTGATTTTTTGTAAAACTTAAGTTGGATGAACTTAAACACCCTCTTTAATAAAGAAAACCCTTCCGTGGCCTTGCAATCTTTGAGGTAAGAA